>NC_085873.1:51477750-51480250 GCF_034702125.1 Engraulis encrasicolus | reverse complement strand
ACACACACACACACACACACACACACACACACACACACTACACACACAAGCACTCTGTTGCCCCCAGACAGGTAATACACTACACACACACACACACACTACACACACAAGCACTCTGTTGGCCCGTCACAGGTAATACACTACACACACACAAGCACTCTGTTGGCCCGTCACAGGTAATACACTACACACACACACACACTCTGTACTTGACCCTGCCGTGGCCAAACAGTAGGACACTCATCTACCACGCGGCTGACCAGGGTTCGATTCCCTTTTGCCGGCCCTTCCCCGTCTCTCGCTTCCTGTCACCACCTTTACTGTCCTGTCATAAATTAAGTCAAAAAGGCCGGAAAAAGTAAATGTCAATGTAAATAGACATAGACATTTGTTGGCCGCGGCAGGACTTCAGCACCACGGCCAGCGATCTTGTTCAATACAGCACGTAATCCAATTATCTCAGCTTCTCGAGTGCAGTGGTCCGCGCGGACCCTGTGAAGCACTTGCGAGAGCCGCCCGATCCCGAGAAGGCCGTTCTCTAGCAAGAACGAAGATGTATGCATAAAGTGTGGGCTGTTATTCACTATCTTGGGGCTTGGGGGCCCCAAGTGGCTGCCTGCCTTGCCTTGCCTGGTGGCAAGATGTGCCTCTGATCACTGGTGTGGACAGCTGCTCTCTTGCGAGAGCCGCCCGATCCCGAGAAGGCCGTTCCTCAGCGAGGAAGAAGATACATGTATGCCTAATCCCACTTTCAGACAGTGAGCTGATGATCTCCTTAATGTGTATGAAATGGGCTATATAAATAACGAAATATGAATTACCTTTTTCATTAATATCAAAATTGAAATTGGATTTATTTATTGATATTGAAATAATAATTGCCTCGTCTTAGGTGGGGGCCAAGTGGACGACTGTCCTAGCCCTCGTCCAAGGAGCCGTGTGACGGCGGTGACGGACGCCTCCCCGAGACCCAGTCCCTTGGTGGACCGGGGACCCAAGACCACGAGGCCCAGTCCCTTGGCGGAGCGGGGCCCCAAGACCACAGCGCTCCTGAGCCCTCAGCAGCAACAGCAGAGCCGGCCAGACTACAACGGACACGCCCACAACACGCAGGTGAGGTGTTTTGCCAGGGCCTTCGCACATCGCTTCCTACAAAGTACTACTGAGTACTGAGTACTGTTCAACCGATGTTCGATTCCATGGTGGGTGGGGTGGGGGCGTGGGAGTGGGGGCGTGGCTTAGTTCCCATTGGGGGGTATTAGTTTATTTTATTTTTCAATACTAAAGGGGGCGTTGATATGCTTATGATGAGGTCAAGGGGGTGTTTGTTCAAAAAAGGTTGAGATCCCCTGTTTTAAATAGAATTCGGCACACCAGCACTGATGTCCGCAGATGTTGGCTGCCTATTACGGTCGAGTTCTATTTTGTAGGGGCCAGATATTGATAGCTCTTGACCACCGTACTGTTACTGGGACTGGGACTGGGACTGACCACTGTTGATGGATGACATCTGTTTTTGTTCAATGTCTTGTCTGTGTTATGGGGGAATGTGTTGCTTGGGGTAAATGTGCTTGGGAATCTGACTGTATTGTGTTTGTTTTCATGTCTTACGCTCCTCTCACTAGAAGAAATTTCCCCCATGGGGGACAATAAAGCTACTACTACTACTACTACTACTACTACTACTACTACTACTACTACTACTACTGCTCTGATGAAATTGGCCATTCCTTGTTATAGCACGTCTGCGCTAGTGTGCAAGGCTAACTGAAATTGCTACCGGGTAACTTAATTGCGGCTGAATATTACCAGCTGTCCCAGGACCCACAGGGAGCTCCTGGAGCTTGGCGATCATCCCCACACGTCTCATTTTGCTCACTCAGGACGTCCTCTGTCCAATTGAAATACTTTCTGATCCCCCAGACGTTTATTCGAAATTAAATTAAAGGGCAATTTAAACTCGACAGAAATGAACTTTTCTACTGAACTATTTAATTCGGAATTAATAATTTGGAATTAAAACCATCATGTAAACGCTACACAGAGTACCACTGTGATGTCAGGATCTTAACCACAACACTAGAACACATAGGTAAAAAAGGTTCTAACCATTGTGACATCCGTATGGAACACCCTCACAGAACCCCATTGTGACATCACCTCCTTAACCCTAAAACTAGCACACACAGCAAAGACTTGAATTAGGTCTCAGCATCAGCACCCTATCCACTATTACCTACATGATCTCAAACAAATTGCGTCTCTATAATCTAACGCAAACCAAAAACTGAAATTGCTTCCCGTTTACGACGCATTCCCTTTGACACACATGCACAGTGGTCATGCAGCTGTTCGTGACAGGTTAAATTTAGGGAAAGTTTTGGTCAGGGCACAAATCTAAAACTCAGAAACATGGCATTACTGACAGGTTAGGTTTAGGGATGGTTTTTGGGACGGGCACAATTGTAAAACTCAGAAACATTGTATTACTGACAGGTTA
>NC_085873.1:51457750-51465250 GCF_034702125.1 Engraulis encrasicolus | reverse complement strand
CTGGTTCTTGAGATTTGAGCTGTTTTATTAAAAATCTGGGTAAATTAGAGATGAATGAACACATTCTAGTTTTTTTTTAGAACACATTCTAACTTTTAAATGCATCTTATGTCATGTTTTTTATGTGCTTCGGAGGCTAAGATATTTAGGTTTTAATAGGCAGAGGGCACCTTTTCCCATAAAGGGCTTAGGACAAAATAGGTTAACTAGGAGCTGAAACGTACAGTAGAGCCCGAAGTGCACAAGTGCACCATCTGAGACATAGGGTGCATTCCAATATGCGACCTAGTAATACTAGTAGTAGTACACAGTAAAAAACCTAACGTTAATTCAACACTTACAGAGTACTCTGGGAGAAAATACACACTAGAATGTGTTAAATGGACTCTTTGAGTGTTGAATCAACACTGCATTTCTTACTGTGCACACAGTTACACTCAAAGCGCCGCTGAGTGCAGCTTACCTTTTGCCACCTACGAAAATAGTGAAGAAATAAAGTGTGATTTGTAGTGATTTTCCCCCAAAAGATGACCATCTACTCCAGAACAGTCAACCTACTGATGGGTGGCAGAATTGAGGCTGCTCCTTAACTTCCGTCTGTTATTTCCCTGAGATTGCTGCTCTCCTCTGCTCTGCTCGGAGGGGGCCAGGGCAAAGAGGTTAAATTAACTCTTTGAGTGTTGAATTAACACTGCATTTCTTGCTGTGTAGTAGTAGCAGTAGGGTTTTTATTGTCCCCCATGGGGGAAATTTCTTAACTGGCGCATTAGACAGACCTTGTGTCCTCCACTTATGCTTGTGGCCTAACATTTTGCTGATGCCCCACCTCTGTGGGGAAAACAATTAAGTTTCCCCGCTGTCAGCCTAGCCACAACAATTTTTGGGGGACTGTTCTTCATTCTACATCCCGATTGCAAATGAGGAAATTACTTTTCAATTGAGCTTTTGCAAGATATTGAAATATAATGCTGTTGTCAGTGACTAGATATTGCTTCCTGGTACGAGACCACAAGCACAAGTGGAGGACGCAAGGACGCATATTGGAACGCACACCTTGCATTAGACACATTGCAGGAAGGCCTACAAACGATGAAGGGACCCTGCTGTTAGTCCTTTTGTTCTGCTGACCTCTACTGTCAGAAAATAGGAATTGCATGCTAGTACTCTCGTATGGAAATGATTCATTGTGATTTGACAACACACAGCTAAAATCTTGACATTTTACATCACAAAAGTTGAATCTGATGATTTTCAAAGGTATAAGGGAGTGACGGGAGAGGAGAGAGAAAGGGGAGGATCGGGAAATTTAGTTTTTGGAGAAAGGGGAGGATCAGGAAATTTAGTTTTTGGAGAAAGGGGAGGATCAGGAAATTTAGTTTTTGGAGAAAGGGGAGGATCGGGAAATGTAGTTTTTGGAGAAATGGGAGGATCGGGAAATGTAGTTTTTGGAATGAGGAGTCTGCACACTTAAACCGAAAGAAACCCGAAAGCCCAAGTGGGAAACTCCAACTATAACGTGTTTGCAAAGTAACTGATTTGAGAAGAACTAAATGATGAAAACCATGACCCTCCAGGGCTGTCATATTCCATCTACATGGAGAGTCCGGACGAACAACGTATTCAGCACTCAGAGACATGGCCAAGGTACAGTATGAAAGGCTGAAATAACCGCTCTGGGCCAAGGGGACAGTTGTCCCGGGGCCCAGGGAGAGAGGGGGCCCAGAATTGGGTCCTCATTACATTGTATCAATGGGGCTGAGGGGCCCTTTCAGATGACTTTGTCCTGGGTCCAGCCAAAGCTGCCAGTGCCACTGGTCCAAGCCAATGTTTTGGTGAGGAAATGTCACTATTGATTTGATGAGGTAAAGGTGAACTCTGTTCAGAGTATACTGTGCCCCTATGTACACAGCTCACCGCTGGGTCAGGTACTATAAGAATGAGAGTTTCCATAAACTTCAGGTTGCGTATAACGAATGACTTAGAATCCTACTTAAAGGGACTCTGTGTGAGATTTTTAGTTGTTTATTTCCAGAATTCATGCTGCCCATTCACTAATGTTACCTTTTTCATGAATACTTACCACCACCATCAAATTCAAAGTATTCATTATAACTGTAAAAATCGCACTTTTCATACACGAAAAGGGGGATCTTCTCCATGGTCCGCCATTTTGGATTTCCAGAAATAGCCATTTTTAGCTGCAAAAATGACTGTACTTTGGCCATACTAGAAAATATTAGTTCATTACTTAGTAAACTTTCATGAAAAGATCAAATTTGGCAATAGTTTCAATGAGCAGCATAGTTGCAATACCTTTTTTGACCATTTCCTGCACATTGTACCTTTAATGATAAAATGGAGGATGATGCTTAGATAGAGAAGGATGATGTATGTCCAAGCCAATGTTTTGGTGAGGAAATGTCACTATTGCTCTGATTAGGTGAAGGTAAACCTGTTCAGAGTATACTGTGTACACAGCTCACCTCTGGGCCAGGTATAGTGGGGTTGTAGGCATGTGCATTTTTTTCTCAGTCATTTCAAATTTGTGTTAAAGTTTGGTTTTCACTCCCAAGTTGAAGTTTAGGGTCTATAGAACAATTTGGGTTCGAGTGTCAAACACACAGATAACAAAATGGCCTGCGGGGGGCGCTCTAAAATATATAAACTGCTATAACTTTTTATTAGTTCAACCAAATTTAACATATGAGGTATGCATGGATTCAGCGTTAAGAGGAGGAGCTGGTGAGCTAAGTATTTGGTTACCAGATTAAAGACACACTATGTCATAAACACACTTTTAGTCCATGGACAGCAAAATTCTGGGGTTTTTTTTAAGATAAAGGGTGGAAATGACCTCCAAGTTGTAATGAAACATCATTTATTGTTACAAGTTATTGTAAATTAAGCCTGGTATATCATTCAACTTGATTTGTTCAGAATATCCCTTAAGCACAAAGATAACTAGGATACCTATACGCAAATATGGCTGCATAAAGCCTATGTGATATTTAGGACCCAACTTGCAACTTTGAGTTTATGAATTTAGGATCACGAGTATCAACTTTTTCGATGAAGCCATATTCTATTCACACATAAAATCACAAAAAAACGTTATATCTGGAAGAAAATAAATCAATAATAACAATAATAATAATAAGACTGCATTTCCGGAGAGACAATGCTATTGGTATGCTTGCGGATTATGCACACACACACACACAGAGCTGTTGTATACACACACAGAAACACGAGGGAAAGAGATAGGTGTGTGTGTGTGTGTGTGTGTGTGTGTGTGTGTGTGTGTGTGTCTGTGAGAGAGATGTGTGTGTGTGTGTGTGTGCGCGTGCCTGTGCGTGCATGGAGATGCTTCAGGTGCCTTTCAGCAATGGGTGGGTAGGGAGAGGTAAGGGTGGGATTCGAACCTGCAACCCTCTGACAGACCAACACCCTACCCAGTAGGCCACTGCCACTTACTGACAGCAGAGGTCTACAAGGCTGCATGTGTGTGTGTGTGTGTGTGTGTGTGTGTGTGTGTGTGTGTGTGTGTGTGTGTGTGTGTGTGTGTGTGTGTGTGTGTGTGTGTGTGTGTGTGTGTGTGTGTGTATGACTGAAGATTCTAAAGGTGACAGTTTGGCAGTCAATAGCTGAGTAATATGTGCAGCCTTATTTTTACGCTTGTCATATCTCCAAAAGTTTTGCAAGTTGTCAGATGATATTGACACACAAATGGCACAAACCTGCTCTTCATGTCAAAGCTGAGATCACTTTTCTTGGCCAAATGGTTCAGTCAAAATGGACATATTCAGGCCTATGCGCTGAGCTGTTCACACATTTTTTTGTAAGTGAATGGGGCCACATCATAGGGATTTTAAAACTGCTCTCTTTGAAACATTTTTTAAGAGTTGGCTTATGATCTTCACACAGTTTGTATTCAGAGCCAATACCTCTCTGACATTGCCTTTACCTAGTTGATACAAAAAACCCAGGACAGGTCACCTCTCACTCTAACTGCTACAGTTTGTGACATTATCATCTTGACCAGTCTACCATTCGTTTCAATGAGGGGGAAAACAGAGAGAAAACTGAGGAAAAACAAGTCTGGTGAACGAATGAAAGGGGGTAGGCCAGCGAAAAATACTCCACCCTGAGACCTTTTCGAGCCGTTCGTTTTGGCACTCGAACCGTGTCTCTATCTCGAACGCTGCAACGATTCAAAGCTGCCGTACTAATGAATGGCGATTCCCATATGCCGAGGTGAATGGAAAAATGTGGAATAATAATAAACTGTTGATGAACAATTAATATGCTTTCCCGCAAGCATACTAAATAAACTGTTGGAGAACAATTAGTATGCTTGCTGGGGGCAAGCAGATTCCTTTGGCAAGCATACTAAATAATACTATAGGACTATTTCATACATGGTAGACACAGTCATCTGCTCTGGGAACTGTCCATTTGTTACCAGCGTAGCTGACAGGAATGAAAACCGTTCTTATTACAGAAATGCCTGCCAATCTGGTAACAAATGAACAGTTCCCAGATTTGGACTACACTACCAAAGCAATGCAGTTGCCAAAGATGTTTTCCAACTAGAGGTGAAGTGCAGCTATACTAGTACTTGTACAAATAGACCTGTCAGATCTCGGTGCAAGTGCATGAAGGCAGAGTTAAAGTGCACACGTCTGTGCAAGTGCACATACAATTTCTAAGACTGACCACTCACTGTTTTTACATCTGTTCTCTGTCATAGTTATTTTAGAGTGGAGTATTGGAATAAATGTTAGCCCTATGGTCTTCTGTTTACTTTTTGAATGCAAGAAAAAATGATGTCCCCCATAGTATTTATCATCATCATCATCATCATTATTATTATTATTATTATTATTATTATTGATTTAATTTCTTCCAGATATAAAGTGTTTAAGTTGTGAATAAAATGATGGCTTGATTGAAAAAAAGCTGGTACTCATGATCCTAAATTCATAAACTCAAAGTTGCAAGTTGGGCCCTAAATATCACATAGGCTTTATGCAGCTATATTTGTTTATATGTATCCTAAGTATCTGTGTGCTTCAGGGATATTCTGAACAAATCAAGTTAAGTGATAACCCAGGCTTTATTTACAATAAATTGTAACAATAAATCATGTTTCATTGCAACTTGGAGGGCATTTCCACCCTTTATCTTAAAAAAGCCCGGATTTAGCTGTCCATTGGCTAAAAGTGTGTTTATTACATAGTGTGTCTTTAATCTGGTAACCAACTATTTAGCCCACTGGTTTCTCCTCTTCATGCTGAATCCATACACACCTCATATGTTAAATTTGGTTTAACTAATCAAAAGTTATAGCAGTTTATATATTTTAGAGCGCCCCCCGCAGGCCATTTTGTTATCTGTGTGTTTGACACTCGAACTCAAATTGTTCTATAGACCCTAAACTTCAACTTGGAAGTGAAAACCAAACTTTAACATCAATTTGAAATGACTGAGCCTATTACGACTCCACTAATAGGGCTACTATAAGAATGAGAGTTTGCATATAACGACTGCCTTAGAATCCTACTTAAGAAGCCCAGGCAATGCCAGCAAGCTGTTTTGTGAACTAAGCGTACCGACCTTTCATGCCACCCTGAGAGGATTGATGTACGTTCATAGGCAGGTTGCAGGGGTCCCAATATGATCTCATTATAGAGCTGACCAATCCTAGGTACAGTTCTGTAAGATATCAATCCTATACAGTACTTGGAGACACTGGTAGGCTACATGTGACTCCTGTAGGAGGGACTAAATTTACATTTAATTCTGTTTGTAATATTGATTAAAAAAATGTGCTAGTCTTTTGTAATAATGAACTTGAACAAGTACACTTTTAATATTTACACCTGTAACACTTCATATAGGCCTTTGGTATTTGTACAGTCTATGTTTGTATGTGAATTTGTAGTCATCATTGTATTGTGTGTCAAATTGTATGCCCAGTGCATAGTTTAAGATCATATTTTTTATGCAATGCTCCATCTCATCTCCCAAATACTGCACTATATTTGCCATAGCCTACTGTTTTTAATGCCAGAAATGTCATGTGTAAATCAGGTTGAGTTGAGCAGATAGGCTAAATACACTAATAACACAGATGGCTAATCATTCTGGATGTTACCTACACACCAACATCCTACTGAGATATCCAAAACAAACAAACAAAAAAGAGATAAAGAGAAGCCCCGCTCTTTCTTCCACAAGTACTCAGCTTTGAGATTTACAGCCCTTTGGTTTGGATTGAGAGCACTGTTGTCGTTTAATAATGAAATCAATCCTCCAAAATACAACTTGGCTAATCATTCTTAGTTTAGTTTGATAATGGATTTTTCATATCTCTGTCTGACAGCAACCTGATGCATGGCTGGCAGCGGTGATCCACGCGCCACGCGGGCGCCGGGTGGGAGAGCATGCTGAGGAAATGGTGATCTCAGGCAATTAGATCACCAGAGATTCATAGCAGGCGTAATGAGATTCACACACTGGACACAGCTAGGGCAGGGCGTGCCTGACAAGCGCTGAAACTCAGATGCGCCTCGTTCTGCCTGTCCACATTGCGCGCGCTTGTTTCTGTCCATTTCGGAAACAACGCCACGGAGCCAAATTCACACAGCGCGTTGGCCACACACACAGAAGAGAACAGGCAGAAAGGGAGAGGCTCTCACTCAAGCTGAGTCTTAGGAAGTACCATCAGAGTTTATTCTGCGCCGTGCCAAGTTTGAACAGACGGCTACGATACAGGCTCTCTTTACCACACAGACGCGCACCAAGTTTGGATACGCGGTGAGGAGAAACGTCGACAGACACACAAAGACGTTGGCTACACGGCCGTCAACAGCATGCGGGGCTCGAGGGCCGCAAAGGAGCGCGACAGAAGACCCAGTTACCCCAGCGACCAGCTGGTTAAAAAGATGCACCCGACCACGAAGGTGTGGGTCAAGGTGTCGATGGCCGTCGCCTACGTGCTGAGCGTGTCGCTCGTGGCGCTGGGCTTGGCTGTCTACTACATTGCCTTTTGGACACCCAACAGGTCCACCAACACCACCGCGTGCAGCCGACGCGCGCTCAACGGCTCTCAACTGGCGGGAGTTTGAGTTGCGGGCGGGGAGGACAATGTTGAGGACGTCTTGTGAAACAACAAAAACTACTGAACCGCCTGCTGTCATTACGGGATGCTTGCTCAGTATCGAGTTTTCTTAGTGTAACTTTTGTTATTGTTCAGATGATGTCTAAGGACGCATGAGAGAAATATTTTTGTATACAATTTGTGTGTGGGTTTTTTTTCTTCTGAAAACAAAACTGTATATTATTCTATAGCCCAGCTGTTTATATCTGTACATCTGCGTGGTATTGTTTAAAAAGTTTCACGTTCATTGTTGGCACTGTTGTAAAATTGTCACTGTAAACATAAGTTGTATAAGCCTAGCCACTGTGGCCATAAATACATACTTTACTCATACTGCA
>NC_085873.1:51445250-51452750 GCF_034702125.1 Engraulis encrasicolus | reverse complement strand
TCGCTGGCAGTTACTCAACAACAACATAGCGCTGACCAATGGCTCTGGCGCAGATGTGTACGTCATTGTCACGAGCGTCCTCCCCCTTTCGCCCTCGGGATCAAAATTCTACTGCTCTAGGCACTCCACAGAGAAGCACGGCCAGACTACAGTGGAGCCAATCCTTTGGCGGAAGTACGTAGGATGGCTCGCGAGGCTAGCCTAACCCTAGCCCTATTCCTGACCCTAAGCCTAACCCTAACCGTAACCCTACAACAACCTGCCCTCGCCATGCGACAGCAGTCTACTTGGAGCAGCGGGGAACATAGAACCCTTTTTTGAAAACAGGGTTAAGTTCCCCGGTAGTCGGGAATGGACTCGGGGAGTGACCATAGGATCCGGGGAACATGGAGATGAGCCCCCTGTTTGCACATGTCCCGTAGTGATTGTGGACTTTGAGGTTCCATCGTTCACATTTCGTAACATCCAGGGTCCCCCATCCTCCTCCATGACTGAGGTACCCTGAGCATGGTACCGTCCCACCGCACTGTTCCCCATGGGGCGCCACTGAGGGCTGCCCCCTTGCACGGGTGAGGCATAAATGCAATTTCGTTGTGTGCAGTGTGCAGTGTTCACTTGTGTGCTGTGGAGTGCTGTGTCACAATGACAATGGGAGTTGGAGTTTCCCAATGGGCTTTCAACTTCTCCTCCCACCACCAGCCAAATGTAGATGTTAATCTTATTAGCCAAACACGCTCTCACTATGCTAATGGGTCAAAGTGGCTAGTAGCCCAAGTCTGTCTTTTCTACCAGCCAAACTGAAATTTCACCATTTGTGAAATGGAAGTGAAAGCCCTCAACTGGGCCATTGGACTTTAGATAGGCCCCGAGGCATAGCCTATCACAATGAGTTCTTGAGGGGGCACCTGTTACAAACCACAATGCAGAATGATAAACTGCCTCCAGTTTCTTATAATATAATATAATATAATATAATATAATATAATATAATATAATATAATATAATATAATATAACATAATATAATATAATATAATATAATATACGTTTGACATGATATGTTAGAAAAAAAGTAGGTGATGGGTGACAGCCAGAGCCGAGACAGCTGATTCTGTAATCACGTGACAGGTCACATGACTAGTCACATGGTGTTCTTCCGGCCCCATTATTTCACACGTCTACGTTATGTGAGAATGGATGTGGTTTGGGGAGAACATCACAGCTGTTTGTTTTGACATGACAAAAGAGGTCGTAGGTGGACATGAAGACGTGTGTACCGCTTAGGAATTTGTGCTCTCCAGTCCGTTAACCGTCGCTTTTGGTCTAGTTGGTTCTCCAAACGTCAAGAGCGGTGAGGCGCTAGCAGGCTAGCTAACAGCCATTCATCCTACCAACTGGCCAGGTAAAGTAACCTAACTGTCATTTCACAATGCCCAGAAGTTATGTACACGGTCGGGACACTTTAGATAAAATGCATAATTTAGTTTACATTCTAAGTTTACAGGGCGAATCGACTTTGAGGCTGTATAGTGAACTCTGATGAAGCTACTGCTGTTGTTGTTTGTTGACATCTCCTGCAGGCAGCCAACCTTGTTATTACCTTCCCAAAGTATCCGGTTACCTAACTCGCCTGAGGTGGTGAATCTCAAGTAAACGGTGCAGATTTAGCGTATGATTCTAAGGTTACATGTTTGTCGTGTAAGCCCAGCACTTGGCATGTTGTGAGACGCGAGCATGTAGCCTCTTAGTGCTATGTGAGCGTTAGTTTACGTGTGAGTTTCTGTCCACCTATCCTCCTATTCGTTCATGTTGTGGGTTGTTGTTATGTTAACCTCATAGAGGTAGAAAATAACACTAGAGAGGACCCTGCCCCCCTTTTACCGCAATCTGTAGCAGCCATTATCTGTAGGTAGATCAGAGAAATGGAAATTAACGGAGAACGAGGCTCATCTCTGTCAAAAATGGCTTAATCATGTGAAAATGTCCATCAACACACTATACAAGGACAATAGTTGAAGTGTGTTGCCAACTATGTTCATAAAATATATTATTTGATTTTTAAATGTATTTTATCGACTCATATGATTTAACTAAATATTTAGCCCGACATTTCAAATCTGGTCTTTGATTAAAGTGTTACTTCATATTTACACAGTTTTAGTCAATTTCTTGACAGGGGTGGGCGTGTTCTCCATTGACTTGCATTGCCTACACTACCTACGGAAGTTGGGAAGCTCCAGCTGCCATTTCCCAGTGCTGTCGCAAATTGCTGTGTCCTCTAGTGTTATTTTCTACCTCTATGTGTTAACTTACCGAGGGTGGTGAAGCTACTAGTTAGTGGATAGCTTACACCCGTCTTTTAGCAGGACAACACCAGGACAGGCTCTTATATTAGGTCATTTACGACTATCTCCAGATGAATTTACTGAACCACATACTTGCAATACGACCCTGGTGTGAGCAGAAGAAGAGGGAGAGGGTAGTTTGGCATGTTTGCAAATGGATGCTGAACTCAAAACCACAACAAATGCACACATGTACCATGCAGTCATATTGATGACATTTACAATTTACTGTCGCGAATGTGTTGTCTTGTGCCATCTCAACAAGTAATAAAATACATTGAAGGCTAAAACGTCAAGTGTGTGTGTGTGTGTGTGTGTGTGTGTGTGTGTTGGCCTCTTGGCATGTAGGTGCTGTGTTGCTGAGACGTTGAGACGTGTGCAAGATGGCGGGAGGAATCACAGAGACGGGAGAACTCTACTCTCCCTTCGTAAGTACTTTGTACTACAGCCGTGAGTGCGAGTGTGTGGGTGAGTGTGTGAGTGAGTGAAAATTTCAGTCATGTTCAACATTTTGCCAAAAATGTTGCAGGATGGTTAGTTAGATTTCCTGTCCAACTTACCAAATTTCAGTCATGTTACTCTCCCTTTGTAAGTGCAACAGCCGTGAGTGAGTGAGTGAGTGACAGACAGACAGTGTTGCAGTTCTAGCTTGGTTTTACCCGACCACATCAATTACTTTCTGGTTCATTTTTGGTCTGGATCCTCAATGCGCTGGAGTGCTTGGGTGGGAGGAGTGAGCTCAGCTCTGGTTTGAAATGAGTGGTGACCAATTGCAGACAGTTGACATTCATGACATATGTTATAATGCGCCCAAGTAGAGATGCACCGGATCCTGATTTTTAGGATCCTGCCGGATACCGGATCCACTGTTTAAGATGCTGCCGGATCCGGAACCGGATACCGGACCCTACAAAAGGGTTGAAACATATAGTCTACTCGCAAATGTGGGCCCTTTTTATTACGTTGGCTCAAACTATTTTTTTGACTCATTGACTTACTGCCACACTGCCTGCAACGGCCGCTTCCAAAGGGCTTTCACTCCATGCAGTGATTGGGGTTGTGAAAGACTGACTGAAAATCCTAGGCTAGAGATGCACCAGACCCTGATTTTTAGGTAACATGCCGGATACCGGATCCACTGCTTAAGATCCTGCCGGACCCGGATTCTGTGAAAAACCCTACTATCCTGCCGGATCCGGAACTGGAACCGGATCCGGTGCATCTCTACGCCCAAGTGCGTTCACTTATTGGCCGGCCGCCTGTGTGTGTTCAACATGTGACAATCAAAGGTTGCAATCTTCAAAAGACCACGAGAATAAATAACGAACACTCCCTTTCACCAACATGCCCTATTTTTAGAGTGTGTGTGTGTGTGTGTGCGAGTACTTGAGTCCTGTGTGTGTGTGTGTGTGTGTGTGTGTGTGTGTGTGTGTGTGTGTGTGTGTGTGTGTGTGTGTGTGTGTGTGTGTGTGTGTGTGTGAGACAGTGGGCGAGTACTTGAGTCCTGCGTGTGTGCGTGCGTGCGTGTGTGTGTGTGTGTGAGAGGTCTCTGGCCTATCAGTATCAGGTTGCTTCATCAGCAGCACCATGACAACTGTACAGTGATAAGACGTTGACCTGTGACCTCACCGTGTGTGTGTGTGTGTGTGTCTGTGTGTGTCTGTCTGTCTGTCTGTCTGTCTGTCTGTCTGTCTGTCTGTCTGTCTGTCTGTCTGTCTGTGTGTGTGTGTGTGGTCACGAGACTGCTGTCAGTTGACCTAGCTACTGATGACACACACACACACACACACACACGAGTGGATAACACAAAACAAAACTACGAAGGGGGAACTGTTTTGTCAAATATGACATTTTTCAACTGACATTGCAAATTGAGGGAACTTGTTCAATTTAGACTGACTTGAACGTGAACATCGAGACATACTCACTGCAAGAAGTGTGTGTGTGTGTGTGTGTGTGTGTGTGTGTGTGTGTGTGTGTGTGTGTGTGTGTGTGTGTGTGTGTGTGTGTGTGTGTGTGTGTGTGTGTGTGTGTGTTACTGTGCAGCTCCCCGGATGTGGTTATGAAATGGGAAGCAGGCTTTGAGTGCTGTTGGGAACTGAAACCACACACACACACACACACAGACATGCACGCACACTTGGATCGGCTGAGTGTCAATTCCTTAGAATTGTCTTTGTCTGTCTGTCTTCTCTCTCACCCGTGTGTCTGTAGTAGGGATGCACGATACCCCTTTTTTCACATGTTGCTTTTTAACTCCATAGAACGTGATGGGATGTTGTTTTATGAAATACTGTAGCAGTATCGGTACCTGTTATCGGCAAGTGTTTGATGACCACGTGTATAATGAGCGAGTATCGAGGACGATACTGAGGCCATTATCAGCTGTGTGTCAAGTGTACCATGGATGTGTGCTGCCGCCTTGGCCAGGGCTCACTTGTAAAAGAGAATTTTATTCTCAATGTGATTTTATTTCCCTGGTTAAATAAAGGTAAAATAAATAAAAATAACAAATCTTCTCTCTACTTAACTATCTTATACTACTACTTAACTGGGCAGTCATGGGTGAGCGGTTAGGGCGTCAGACTTGCATCCCAGATGTTGCCGGTTCGACTCCCGACCCGCCAGGTTGGTGGGGGGAGTAATCAACCAGTGCTCTCCCCCATCCTCCTCCATGACTGAGGTACCCTGAGCATGGTACCGTTCCACCGCACTGCTCCCCATGGGGCGCCACTGAGGGCTGCCCCCTTGCACGGGTGAGGCATAAATGGAATTTCGTTGTGTGCAGTGTTCACTTGTGTGCTGTGGAGTGCTGTGTCACAATGACAATGGGAGTTGGAGTTTCCCAATGGGCTTTCACTTTCGCTTTGTCCTAAGCCCTTTTGGAAAAGGGTGCCCTCTTCCTATTAAATCCAAAATATCTCAGCCTCCGAAGCAAATACAAACATGAAATGAGTTACTTTTAACCCTCCCCTTGCATTGCAATGTGTTCATTCAGCTCCAACATACCCACATAGTTAATAAAACAGCTAAAATCTCAAAATCCTGAAAAACTTGTATGTCTGTCTCCAGGAGACAATGGGTTAAAGCAGGTGTGGGGAACCTTTTTCATTCGAGGGGCCACTTCAAATTCCTCCAAGGATCGTAAAAGTCCTCTGAGGGCCATATATGAACTCAAACCAGGATTTTCCCCTTCACTTTAGGCCTATATTGAAGGCAGCCACCTTTGGAACAGGCTCACCTTCTCTAGGTCCCCTGAATATAACTTAATTGTATTGCAAATGTCATTTCTAAGATTCCTTTTATAAAATTTGTCATATTTCACGTGAAGCTGCATAACATTGAAATTATGTCGGGGGCCGGATAAAACGTCCGGATAAAACGGTCGTGAAGTGCCCTCGAGACATAGGTTCCTCACGCCTAATTTAACCCATTGACGCCTAAGGCACCTGCAAAAAAGGGTGCTGATTGCCTGAACCCTTTTTTTAAGAAAAGCTGTCCCCAGACTATGAAAACCTAAATATGTCAGCCTCTGAAGCACATACAAATATGCAAATAAGTTGCATTTAAACGCTAAGACCCTCATCTTTCATCAAATGTGTTCATTCATCTCAAACAAACTGAGATTTTTCATGAAGTTGTCTCAAATGTCATGAGCCTGAATGTTGTGTAATGCAGCTCCAGGCGCCAGGGCCAATGTTGCGCAATGCAACATCAGGCATCAATGGGTTAACTTGTCTGCCTGAAAACATTTCATAAGATGATATAATGCCACGCTAACATTGTGGTGCATTGCTGAGCACAAAAGGCTTCATCAGTAGTAGTGTTGCACCGATACCAGTATCGGTGGATCGGCACTAAAATGGTGGTATCGGTATCGGCGAGTACCAACAAATAGGGCACCGATACCATTTACAGGTGCTTGTATGACACTGAAACAGACTTGAAATTAGTTATTTCATAGAGGTATTTGAAAATTATACAAAGGTTTGCTGGATTCACTTTGTATTAGTCTTTTTCCTGTTTCACAAAGGTAGGCAGCAGCCTGACAAAGCCATGCAATGATTTTACATCCAAGTAGTATGCACTGCAGCCCTTCATATACACATTTCAAATAGGGTGGTATCGGTATGGTATCGGTATCGGTATCGGCTGATACTGCACAGCCAGGTATCGGGTATCGGTATCGGGGCCAAAAAATGGTATCGGTGCAACACTACTCAGGGTGTGACCCAAATTCTTACCCACTGCCCCAGACCATCCAAATCATAGCACCTCCCATGTAGTGTGTTAGTTAGTGTTTGTGATTGACTGTGTGTGTGTGTGTGTGTGTGTCTGTCTGTGTCTGTCTGTGTCTGTCTGTGTGTTTCTGTGTCTGTCTGCCAGTCTATGGATATTTCTCAAAACCTAGTGCGCACACTTCCAAGTGTGCTCAGCCTAATCAGTCACGCACAGTGATTGGATACTCTTTGGTGAACTCTATGGAGTATCCAATCACTATGCGTGACTAATTAGGCTGAGCACACTTGGAAGTGTGCGCACTAGGTTTTGAGAAATACCCTGTATGTGAGTGCAAAGGTGCGCACGATTGTATGTCAGCTGTCTGCTCACTCCTGCCTGCAATTCCACTTTTGCACCAGCAGGTGGCAGCATGTCTCCACAAATTATTTTATGTGACCAGAAAGTGTATATTAAAACTCATCGTGTCACCTGATTCGTGTGTGTTTGTGTGGGCATGGTGTACTTGTTTAACTTGTGTGTGTGTGTGTGTGTGTGTGTGTGTGTGTGTGTGTGTGTGTGTGTGTCTGTGTGTGTGTGTGTGTGTGTGTGTGTGTGTGTGTGTGTGTGTGTGTCCATCTGTGGGTGGGGATGGTGTACATGTTTAACCTGAGTGTGTGTGTGTGTGTGTGTGTGTGTGTGTGTAGGTGGGCATGGTGTACATGTTTAACCTGATCGTGTGTGTGTGTGTGTGTAGGTGGGCATGGTGTACATGTTTAACCTGATCGTGGGTACCGGCGCCCTCACGATGCCCAAAGCCTTCGCCACCGCGGGCTGGGCCGTCAGCCTGGCTCTCATCTGCATTCTGGCATTCATGAGGTAACACACATACACACACACACACACACACACACACACACGCATGCATACGCACACAC
>NC_085873.1:51427750-51430250 GCF_034702125.1 Engraulis encrasicolus | reverse complement strand
AAAAGTGAAAGCCCATTGGGAAACTCCAACTCCCATTGTCATTGTGACACAGCACTCCACAGCACACTGCACACAACGAAATTGCATTTATGCCTCACCCGTGCAAGGGGGCAGCCCTCAGTGGCGCCCCATGGGGAGCAGTGCGGTGGGACGGTACCATGCTCAGGGTACCTCAGTCATGGAGGAGGATGGGGGAGAGCACTGGTTGATTACTCCCCCCACCAACCTGTCGGGTCGGGAGTCGAACCGGCAACCTCTGGGATGCAAGTCTGACGCCCTAACTGCTCACCCATGACTACCCGGTACCTGAAATAAGGCGGAATATGGAGAAAGAAAGAGAGGGGGGACCAGAGAGAGTGAGCGATCAAATGACGCACTTTTGTCAGTGCACTGACAGTCAGTGCACAGTGCACACGGTGCACTGAGGTCTTTAGTGCATAGTGTCGTGGAAAAGTTTGAAAAATAGTGTGGTAATGGTAAATAATGGTGTGTATTGGCACTGCCCTCACGATTCCATTCAATTACGATTCTGGAGGTAACGATTCGATTCGATTCAATCCGATTCTATGATGCATTGCAATGCATTACATTTTCTACTGAAAGCAAGGCAAATTTTTCATCAGTCATGAGGTAATTCAAGCTGAACAACATTTTGTTGGATTTTGTCTGTGTCAGTCTTGGCATTTTCAATGCTTTGAGGTGCTTTAATTTAATGAAATGTTCATTTGCTCCAGAAATATCCACAGAAGTAATTGAAACTTGAAAATATATGCCTCATCGATTATGGCACTTGCCAAGTCCATTATTGAATTGTCCTGCCCTGCATTGCGATGCCGAATCGATTATTTTTGACATTCACTATTTTCTGGTAAACCTTCCCTACATCGTAACCACAGAACTATGACGACGTTACCAGAGGTCTTGTGTAACAGATCAAGAATTGGTCATTTGCATACCGACTGGTGGCATTATGCTCATAACAGATGCCCTGCAACACACTGAGTCATTGATCTGAGAAGTGTGTGTGTGTTTGTGTGTGTGTGTGTGTGTGTGTGTGTGTGTGTGTGTGTGTGTGTGTGTGTGTGTGTGTGTGTGTGTGTGTGTGTGTGTGTGTGTGTGTGTGTGTGTCTGTGTGTGTGTGTGTGTGTGTGTGTGTGTGTGTGTGTGCTTGCGTGTGTGCGTGTGCGTGTGCGTGTGCGTGTGCGTGTGCGTGTGCGTGTGTGTGTGTTTGTGTGTGTTCATACATCACTGGGTATGAGTTTGTGGTTTGCTGATTGGAGGATGCATGTGCCTTGTTAGATGACTGAACAGACACGCCCCTACTGTTCTACACACACACACACACACACACACACACACACACACACACACACACACACACACACACACACACACACACACACACACACACACACACACACACACAGTCACTGTGAATCATAAGCAGGGTTGTTTTGTATATTTTATTGTGCCTCTTTAGCCTGTGCCCAGACAGTATTGACGTGTGTGTGTGTGTGTATGTGTGCGTGTGTGTGCGCGCGCGTTTGTGTGTATAGATGTGCATGTGTGTGTGTGTGTGTGTGTGTGTGTGTGTGTGTGTTTTGTCTTGTTCTATTTCTAATTTATTTGCTTGTGGCCAGATAGGTGGCTGGTCAGATGGAAAACACACACAAACACACACACACACAGATGCAGAAATGGAAGACTATCACATTATTTAGTGTGTGTGTTAGAATATCACATTATATCACATTATTTAGTGTGTGTGTGTGTGTGTGTTAGTGTGTGAAGGCCATTGACATTAGTCTACAAGTCTCCAGGTTCTGCTGATGAAACCAAGTGGAGTGTGAGTGGGGGGAAAGAGGATGGTGAGTGTGGTGCAAGTGTGTTTGTATTTGTGTGTGTGTGTGTGTGTGTGTGTGTGTGTGTGTGTGTGTGTGTGTGTGTGTGTGTGTGTGTGTGTGTGTGTGTGTGTGTGTGTGTGTGTGTGTGTGTGTGTGTGTGTGTGTGTGTGTGTGTGTGTGTGTGTGTGTGTGTGTGTGTATTAACCACTACACATGGCAGACAGAACTGTATGTGTGTGTGTGTGTATGTTACTGTGTGTGTGTGAGTGTGTGTGTGTGTGTGTGTGTGTGTGATACAGCATGTGTGTGTGTGTGTGTTTGATGCAGTGTGTGTGTTACTGTGTGTGTGTTACTGTGTGTGTGTGTGTGTGTGTGTGTGTGTGTGTGTGTGTGTGTGTGTGTGTGTGTGTGTGTGTGTGTGTGTGTGTGTGTGTGTGTGTGTGTATGTGATACAGCATGTGTGTGTGTGTGTGTGTGTGTGTGTGTGTGTGTGACAGGGCTTTATATCTCCATTGGAGAGTGTCATGGGAGCAGTTGACAGGAGCAGAAGCTGTTATTGATGTGCAGATGCTGTGTGTGTGTGTGTGTGTGCATACGTGTGTGTGTGTGTGTGTATGTGTGTATGTGTGTGTGCGTGCGTGTGTGTGTGTGTGTGC
>NC_085873.1:51407750-51410250 GCF_034702125.1 Engraulis encrasicolus | reverse complement strand
ATTTAACAAGTTAATTAAGTCAAGACTGGGTCAAGAAATACCCTAGGACAGAGTTTTCAAAGGTATTATGGACTGGTGAAAGTGACTATTGACAGACAGGGTGGATGAGCCCATAGCTGGATCTGTGAGGGAAAAGTTTGCAACTTTCAAGAAGACAATGGTATTTATGCAGTATTCTGCTGGCATTTGAGTAGAACTCAGGAACTAATCTGTGTGTGCACATTACCGATCTAGCCATGGGCTCATCGATCTGGTCCATTAACAGTCACTTTCACAAGTTCATAAAACCATTGACAAAATTGTCTAAAGACCTTTCTTGACCCAGTCTTGACATGCGTTTCTTGTTGAGTGGTCTTCAGGTTTCAACCTGTTTTACCATGGTCATGTCTCTGAGTGCTGAATACAATGTTCTTCTGGACACTCGATGTAGGTTTCAGTTCTGGAATATAACAGCACTGCAGGGTAATAATTTTGTGGTAGTTTGACCTTCAATTCTTCTCAATCCGGCAGTTACTTTGTGAGCACAATGCATGTGACACTGATGGCTTCGTAACGGTGCATTAGATGGATATGACCAATATCTGGGCAATTTCAAGACAGCCACATCCCTCTGGAAGACTTCAAAATTGTTTATAGACTTTTCAGAGTTTGTTAGATCTCTTTTGTGGCCTATTTTCCCAGAGGAAAACAAAGTTGCCTAATAATTATGCACACCTGATATAGGGTATTGGGCTCCTTCGATCACGCCATCTTTTAATATACAAATATGCATGACCTGGAATGCTTAAATCCAATAGGTGTTCATGTCCATAGAGGTTGGTGGCGGAAAATATGCATATAATGGACAATATGGTCAAAAAACATGTTTGCCTAATAATTCTGCACACAGTGTATATATGAAACATATATATACAATGAAAAGCTTCCCTGCTCTTCCCTGCTTTTTGGGAGTCCCAAAAAAGGTTAAAAAGAATGTTAAAAAGGCAAAAAAAAGTATGAAAAAATGTGATGAGATGTGATGAGTGGATTCCTTCCTATGTTGGTGTTTTTGAATTCAACAGTCTGATACATTGAGGGAAGAAGCTGTCCCTGAGTCGGCTGGTGTGAGCACGTAAGCACCTGTATCTCCGGGCAGATGGTAGAAGGGTGAAGTGTGTGTAGCTGGGGTGGTGCGGATCAGCTATAATTCGTTTGGCCCTCCTCAGACACTGCTGATTGTAAAGATCCTGGATGTTGGGTAGATCTGATTTAATTGTCCGTTGAGCAGATTTGATGACTCGCTGGAGGTCTCTCCTGTCTTGGGCAGTGGTGTTACCATACCAGGCTGTGAAATTACCAGTTAAAATGCTTTCTATTGTACAGCGATAGAAGTTGGCCAGTATCCTACTCTCCATTCCATATCTGTGCAGCCGTCTCAGAAAAAACAGTCGCTGTCTAGCCGTCTTAGTGATGCAATTGATGTGATGAGACCAGCTGAGATCCTCCTTGATGTTGACTCCTAGGAATTTATAGCTCTTAACCCTCTCCACTGCAGTATCAGGGATGTAAATTGGCTGTTGTGGCTGGTGTTGTATCCTCCGATGGGCTAGCATGTGTTTGTGTTCTTATACTTTTATCGTGCCGACCAGGGCTGTAGTACCTAAGCCTAAGTAGTATTTAAGTATGAGGGGCCACCTAGGCAATATATCAGAATGGGTCTCACATCATTATTAAAGTTTATACATGCACTTTGCACAAGCATTTTAATTGCATGTGTGAGAAAAAAAAATATTGTATGTGGGCCTATACAATTATTGTATGCATAAACTTTCAGTGGTGTGATATATTGCCTAGGTGGCCCCTCATACTTAAAGGGGTATGCCACTATTTTTAGGCTTAATACAGTTAAAACCGTTGGCTATGGTTTATAAAGGTAGTAAAGTGTCTTATTTTTCATGTTAAGTGTTGTCTTGCTTTCAGACAAGTTAAAAGAGGGAGTATGTCGCTAAACTAGTGAAAGTCAATGGATCCGTGTAGCATTTTAGCATGTAGTATTAAGCCCCAAAATAGTGGCATACCCCTTTAAGCACTACTTAAGGGTTTTTGGGAAACGCAGCCCAGAACGGTGCCTGTGCTCGTTCCCGCACCAGTTGCGCTCGGAACTGAAGTGCTCACTACTGTTGTTCATATAGGGCTCTGGAATATGGAATATTCGGTAACACTTTACTTTACGGATCGCTAATAAGGTGTTAATTTCATAGCAATTTCTCAGTAATTTCAGTCTAATGTTATGGTAATAACTGCTTGTTATTAGTAATAACAGCAAAATAACCATATGGTTTCCAGTGCAATTACACTATAATTTCTCATTAATAACAGCAAAAATAACCATAGTTTCCAGTGCAATTATGCTGTAGTTTCTAGTTAATAGTAAGCTAATGGAAACAGCTACTGTGTCATCATAGTAGTTAGGTGGTAGGTATAACTAAACGGTATCAGCCGAAGTAGTTTCATACTAATT
>NC_085873.1:51360250-51362750 GCF_034702125.1 Engraulis encrasicolus | reverse complement strand
CATGAGGAGCGCTGCTCTGTGAAGAAGGGAAGGGGATTTTGCTGGATGGCTGTGGCAGGAGTCCCTGCGGATTCGTTTACCTCTGGCTTATGGTCAAGAGGTTCCAGGAGTTTCAGGAGATCTGAGGTAAGTATTGAATGAATGTTTTCAGAGTCTATCTGGAGGTGCGGACTGGAGATGCAGCTTGTCGGAGGGGTTTCTGTTCTTATTTCTGTAGGTGTGTTGTCAACTGGATTTGGAGCAGTTTGAATGTGTCGCCACTGTGTTCTGCGTGGTAGATTGCAAATGGGTGTCACTCTGTTCATTGTGTAGTTTGGAGGTTTCTGTCTGGTGCTCTGAGGTGGTTCCCACCTGCTGGCCAGTCGTAGGTCACCCGCTGCCCCATAGCCAGGATCACTGGCTTCGTAGAAGGGCTGCACTTGGGTGTCAGTAGCTTCAATTCCCACTAGCCTGGGGCAATTTTTAAAGCTGGATGTCACCTCTGACTTCTTCACAGACTCCATATGCTTTGATCCTGGTGCTGTTGGGATTCCTTTGTCCCATCCGTATTTCAGCATCCTTCCAGGAAGTGTAGCGTTTGCACATTCTGGGCCTTGCAGGGAGTTTGGAGAGGTAAGTTGAGAGGAAGCACAGTCGAAGACCACCATAGACTCCTTCTGATTGCAACAGGCCTTGTGATGGGGCATGTTCCGGAGTGTTCCATCAGTCTGGTAGAGCTGTTCTTCCCTCACCATGTCAGCACGCTCCTTCTGAACGTCCTTTCTAAGACTGACTTGGTCTTTCTTCCTTATTCCTTTTCTTCCTGATCTCTTCCTCGGGCTCAGATGTCTTTGTTCAGCCATTTCCTTGTTGGCCTTTCTGTGGTCATCTCTGCGGAATGGCAGTCGTAAATCGTAATGTCCTTTTCTGTTTCTAACAGGTTTGCTTAATTGTTTTAATTTCTTTTTGTAAACCATTTTTCCTTCCAGGTGAATCACTGATATCCCGTGGGATGTGATCTGTGGTCGGCCATGTTGGTCCACAGAAGAGCTGGTGCGCACAGGTATGGTCACTGTCCATCCTAGGGGTGTAAGGGTAGCATATGCGCCCTTGCCTTGGCTGTTAATTACCCTCAGTGGTTCTATGGCCTTCGGTACATTCACTCCGATCAGCAGACCGACGTCAGCTCTGATGGACTTGAAGTGGACATCTCGTAGGTGAGGCCATTCTTTCAGATCTTCCTCGCATGGTATGTTCTCTCTGTTGACAGGAATGGTGCGCTGTGTGAAGACCTCAGGAAGCGATATGAAGTTATCACCATCAAGGCTGCTTACTTCCAGTCCTCTCACACTGTAGGTCTGCACAGGCTTTTCCTGGTTCATGGTTCGTAAAAGTATTTCCGTCCTTCTTCCCTTCGCAGACAGTTGTTCCATCAGCGCCTCCGTACAGAAAGTTGCGGAACTTCCGGAATCGAGGAAGGCGTATGTTTGGACGATGCGAGCACCATTGGCCGTCTTCACCTTCACGGGTACTATCGGCAGTTTGAGGTTCGTAGTGCCGGCCCCTGTTTGGATGGTAGACACCATGCTCACTAAGACAGAGTTAGCCTCTGAGCTACTGGCACCATTCTTTACTGAAGAGATATCCGCATTCTGTGTAGCGCCATCTGGTGGACTGTTTCTGAAGTGCAGTATTGTAGGGTGCGTCTTTCCACATGAGTGGCATGTCAGGCGATCCATGCACGTCTTGCTTAGATGCCCTTTGCTCAAGCACCCGAAGCAAAGTCCACTGCTCTTCAGGAACTCCAACTTCTGGTCATGGGGTATTTCAATGATCTTTCGGCAAGACTCCATCGCATGGTTTCCTTTGCAGTACATGCAAGGACTCTCAAATGCAATTTTCATATTGACTGTGGTATTGGTGTCAGAATTCGAAGCATTCCATCTGTTGTTGGTATTCGTAGGTGTTGTGACTGGGGACACTGTTGTAGCAAAACTGTTTTTGCTTCCAGACTTCATATGACGTGAATCTGTCACGCCTTGTCTTGGTTTTGCATTTCTTGTTGCATCCTGAATGTTGCCAAACACTGGGTCTTGCATGATTCGGACATGTCTTTCAATGAATTGGACTAGGTCGTGAAACTTGGGCCTCTGCTGAGTCTGCTCCACGTGGCTGCATACAGCAGACCGCCATCTTTCTCTGAGTTTGTATGGAAGTTTGGATACAATCAGCTTCATGTTCGAAGGCAAGTCAAGCTCTGACATGTATTGAAATGTTTGTGCTGCATTGTTGCAGCTTCGTAAGTATAGTGCATAGCTGTTAAGTTCATCAGCATCATCTGGACGAATCATGGCCCAGTCCAACGCTCCCTGTATATAAGCTGCCGAAATCTTGTACTCATCACCGAAGTGATGTTTCAGTAATCGCTTTGCTTCTTTATAGCCAGCTGCAGCATTCATGTGCAGGCAGCTTCTTACTAATTCTTTAGGCTGTCCTGCCGTAAACTGTTCCAGGAAGTACA
>NC_085873.1:51350250-51355250 GCF_034702125.1 Engraulis encrasicolus | reverse complement strand
AGCCTTGTATGCGCCTCCTTATTCCCTATTATCTTGAGTGATTATTCATGCATGAAAAGGGGGATCTCCTCCACTGTCCGCCATTTTGAGTCGCCTGAAATAGACATTTACTGAACTTAGGTCATACTTGTGCTACACATTATTTTAGTACTTCGTAAATATTCATGAAAAGATAAAATCTGGCACTAGGCAGCACAGTTTCACTGTTGCAATATCTACTCAAGCCACCATCCTGCACAGTGCATTTTTACATAATGAGATTTGAAGTGTGTGTGTGTGTGTGTGTGTGTGTGTGTGTGTGTGTGTGTGGGTGGGTGGGGGGGGGGGGGGGGGTGTTGCATTTTGGCCATTCAGTAACAATTTACAGTCTGAAATCATTCAGACACACACAAACACACGTGTGCGAGTGCAAACACACACACACACACACACACACACACACAGACACACACAGACACACACACACACACACATACACACACACACACACACACACACACACACACACACACACACACACACACACACACACACACACACACACACACACACACACACACACACACACACACAGACCGAATCTGTTGGTAGCTCTTTGAACCTAGCCCTCAGCTGGGATTCAACCTGCTGCTCAGATGAACGATTTCAACACACACACACACACACACACACACACACACACACACACACACACACACACACACACACACACACACACACACACACACACACACACACACACACACACACACCTTCTGCTCTCTCAGAAACCATCTGTCCGACACACACAGATACACAGCTGCATCATCTGAAGCTGTAGCTTCTAAAGAGAGAGCGCCTGCATGAATGCATACATAGTCATTTGTGTGTGTGGTGGGTGAGGGTGTGTGTGTTTTGTTTTGTTTGTGTTTACATTTGTGTGTTTACATTTGTGTGTTTGTGTGTGTGTGTGTGTGTGTGTGTGTGTGTGTGTGTGTGTGTGTGTGTGTGTGTGTGTGTGTGTGTGTGTGTGTGTGTGTGTGTGTGTGTGTTCTGCATCTCTCTCTGTATCTCTCTGTCTTTCCCTCCAGTAAATGCAAAATGTGCAAATTAATTCAAGGTTATCAGGCAGCACACGCATGCACGCACACAGACACAGACACAGACACAGACACAGACACAGACACACACACACACACACACACACACACACACACACACACACACACACTGCATTACACACAAACACACACACACACACACACACACACACACACACACACACACACACACACACACACACACACACACACACACACACACACACACACACACACACACACACACACTGCATTAGAGGGGTTTAGAATTGCTGACCAGTTGAGGAAAAATGATGAAATGTTGGAGGGCAGTGTGGAAATAAACTCACAGATGCCTGTAGTGTGTTTGAGTGTATGTGTGTGTGTGTGTGTGTGTGTGTGTGCATGTGCATGTGAGAGAGAGAGAGAGAGAGAGGGAGAGTCTGAACTTGTGTTTGTTTGTGTGCATGCATGCGCACGCATGCGTGTGTGTGTTTGTGTGTATGAGTGCTTTGTTTTTGTTTGTGTTTACACTTGCCTGTGTGTGTGTGTGTGTGTGTGTGTGTGTGTGTGTGAGAGAGAGAGAGAGAGAGAGAGAGAGAGAGAGAGAGAGAGAGAGAGAGAGAGAGAGAGAGAGAGTGAGTGTGAACTTGTGTGTGTACGTGTGCGTGTATGTGTTTGTGTGTATAAATGTTTTGTTTTTGTTTGTGTTTACACTTGCCTGTGTGTGTGTGTGTGTGTGTGTGTGTGTGTGTGTGTGTGTGTGTGTGTGTGTGTGTGTGTGTGTGTGTGTGTGTGTGTGTGTGTGTGTGTGTGTGTGTGTGTGTGTGTGTGTGTGTGTGTGTGTGTGTGTGTGGATGGGTGGAATGGGCTAGCTAAATAAACAGGGAACTGTAGATAGCGCCCCATATGCTAATAGCAATGTGTATCAGAGAGAAACAGAGATATGGGGGGAGAGAGAGAGAGAGAGAGAGAGAGAGAGAGAGAGAGAGAGAGAGAGAGAGAGAGAGAGAGAGAGAGAGAGAGATACAGGCAGGGAGGGAGAGAGAGAGAGAGAGAGATGGACAGAGAGAGAAAGAGGGAGATGGACAGAGAGAGAAAGAGGGAGATGGACAGAGAGAGAGAGAGAGCGAAACAGACACAGACACAGACACAGACACAGACACAGAGCCGAGAGTAAGGCAGCTGAATAGAGGAAGTCATTGTATGAGAGAGAGAGAGAGAGGGAGAGAGAGAGAGAGAGAGGGAGAGAGAGAGGGAGAGAGAGAGAGAGAGAGAGAGAGAGAGAGAATGGGGTGACAGAAATAGGGAGGAAAAGCGATAGCGAGGGAAAGACAGAGTGAAAGAGAAAGAGATACATAGAGAGAATGAGAACTAAAATAAAAAATGTTTAAAAGACACGCTGCCACACGCTGGCATCATATGCTAATGAAGACATCAATAGGAAACAGTAGTCAATGCTCTCTGCTGCCATGGACATGGGTGTGTGTGTGTGTGTGTGTGTGTGTGTGTGTGTGTGTGTGTGTGTGCGTGTCTGAGTATGTTTGAATGTGTGTGTGTGTGTGTGCGTGCCTGCAGTCCTGTGCTCTGGGCACCTCAGTATGTGTGTGGGCTGGACTGGTAATCTGGCATACAGGGCATTTCCTCCGTAGGCTGGACTGGTAATCTGGCATACAGGGCATTTCATTTTCCCGGTGGGCTGGACTGGTAATCTGGCATACAGGGCATTTCATTTTCCCGGTGGGCTGGACTGGTAATCTGGCATACAGGGCATTTCATTTTCCCGGTGGGCTGGACTGGTAGTCTGGCATACAGGGCATTTCATTTCTCCGGTGGGGTGGGCTGGACTGGTAATCTGGCATACAGGGCATTTCATTTTCCCGGTGGGCTGGATTGGTAATCTGGCATACAGGTCATTTTTCTGGTGGGCTGGGCTGGTAATCTGGCATACTCAACATTTCCTCCGTAGGCTGGACTGGTAATCTGGCATACAGGGCATTTCCTCCGTAGGCTGGACTGGTCATCTGGGATACAGGGCGTTTCCTCCGTAGGCTGGACTGGTAGTCTGGCATACAGGGCATTTCCTCCGTAGGCTGGACTGGTAATCTGGCATACAGGGCATTTCCTCCGTAGGCTGGACTGGTCATCTGTCATACTCTGCATTTCCTCCGTAGGCTGGACTGGTAATCTGGCATACTCGGCATTTCGTCCGTAGGCTGGACTGGTAATCTGGCATACAGGGCATTTCATTTCCCCGGTGGGCTGGATTGGTAATCTGGCATACAGGGCATTTTCCCGTTGGGCTGGACTGGTAGTCTGGCATACAGGGCATTTCCCCATAAGCATACAGTCCCAGGGAGCCGATACTGTTGTTGTTGTTGTTGTTGTTTTTTCCTGGGGATTCGCCCACAATTTAGAGGAGGAGGCCCATTGGTCCATCGTCAATGTAGACAGTGGATGCAGCCAATCAAGATATAATATATACTCTAAGTGGCCTGTGTGTGTGCTAGAGAGCATTCCAAGGGAGTTGATCTGGTGGCCGCCATGATTGTTTCGTGATCACTGGTTAGTTAGAGCAGTGTTTCCCAACCTATGGGTCGCTAAAGAGCTGCAGAGGGTCGCGAAGCCCTCTTGAATTTGAGGGGTTTAATTTGACCATATATAGCCCATGTTGAATAAATGACAAAGCATTTATTTAAGTAATATATGCATAGAAGCAACAAAATGTAAGTGCTACATTAAACATTTAGGCCTATTCCATATTTGACCAAAGAGAAATTGAGGAATAAAATTATAACTAAAATGAGTTTTCGCAAGAAACAGGGTATCATGTGACTCCCTCTCGTGTGGGCGCTCGCGCGGTTGGGTCACCAAAGCTTACGATGGTTAAAAAAAATGGGTCCCTGAAGAAAAAGGTTGGGAACCACTGAGATAGAGCAAGCTGACGCACAGCATTCTGGGTAGTAGTAGCAAAGAACGTAGATTGGAAAAGAAGTATCACTCGGTGGAAAATATGGTGTAGTACGAGGGCGTTGCTTAAATACCACAGAATTAATACATTTCTATGCTTAGAGACACGGTGCGCATGGTCAGTGGGTATAGCGCCATGATGGATACAATTTGTACTCGGTAAAATCGGTCGAAAGAGGATATCCGGTTGTCAGTGTTCAGCTTTAGGTAAATTAACTGCAGCTGTTGGTCAGTAGTAATTGCTGGGGGTAATTAAGGGCAGCTGACAAACATTCACGCTGTCCTATGACCTGTTCCACACTCCAACCCTCGCGGAAGTGGCATTGCACTTTACCATGCTTCCAATACTGACCGTAGAAGAAGAATTGTACTCCCCTCGTCATCATTCCGTACTACGCTGTGATGACGTCTGTGGTCGCTCTTCTCTCAAGTCTCTTTGGTAGTGACATACCCTCTCAGCTCAGTTCAGCCGGTCAAAAAAAACAAAACAGGGTTGGTTTTCGAGCTACAGTATGCCGTGTGGTACTTGACTAATTGAAACGGAATCAACGGCAGCCGAGTTGTTCCGTGTTGAGCTGTACCGGGTAGAAAACGTGCAGTGGAAAAGAGCCTAAATTTTAAGGGGAAGGAAGGAATCGCCGGAGCATCTTCAGATGTGGAAAATAACTTGTTTTATTGGGCAAGCGCCAAGACTAACGTTTCGACGTTCACAAGTCTTCTTCAGAGTCAATCAGACGTGTGAACGTCGAAACGTTAGTCTTGGCGCTTGCCCAATAAAACAAGTTATTTTCCACATCTGAAGATGCTCTGGTGATTCCTTTTTTCCCCTGAATTTACCAAGTCCTTTCCCGAGACGCACCAGATTGTGAAGTGCAGGAGCGCGGAGGATATCTCTCTTTGCTACGTGAGCCTACATTTTAATTTAACGGAAGGCAGTGGCTGGATGACTCCTTCCCTACATACGCAGGTGTC
>NC_085873.1:51340250-51345250 GCF_034702125.1 Engraulis encrasicolus | reverse complement strand
TTTGATTGAGAAGGGCGTTTTACCTTCTGCAGATTTGGCTGAAGCCATTAAATTAAAAGAGCTCACAATTAAGGAAAAAGAGTTAGACCTTCAACGCGAGGAGCTTAAACTAAAGATTTCGGAACAGCAGGCTCGCTTAAATACACTAGAACGCGAGGCTACAAGCGGTGGCATTGATCTGGCATCAGCTTCATTTGATGTGACTAAGCACATTAAGCTTGTGCCACCGTTTGTAGAGAAGGATGTGGATAATTTCTTTCCCCACTTCGAAAAAATTGCGCGCACCCTTCGTTGGCCCAAGGAGGTTTGGCCGCTGTTAATCCAATCAGTTTTGACAGGACACGCGCAGCAGATCTTTGTTTCACTTGATCACAGTGCTGATTATGATGCGGTTAAAAAGGCTATCTTGAACGGTTATCAACTCGTCCCGGAGGCGTACAGACTTAAGTTCAGACGTTCCAAAAAGTCAGACCAACAAACATATGTTGAATTCGCACGCGAAAAAGAGTTACTATTTGATAGATGGTGCACAGCCAGTGAGTCAAAGACCCACGCACAGCTTCGCGAGCTGATGCTTGTTGAAGAATTTAAAAACTGTCTTCCTCCTGCTGTGACCACTTTCCTTCACGAACGCGAAGTTAAGACTCTGCACCAAGCTGCGATATTAGCTGACGATTACGCGTTGACACACCGTGTGGCCGTAAGGGACAATGCCCGTTTTGTTCAGTCTAAGCCTGTGTCTAGTGACCAGCCTACCTGTCATTACTGTAAGAGGCCTGACCACTTGGTTGCTGATTGTCCGGTGTTAAAGAAAAAACATTCTAAATCTAACCCCAAGCCTTTGGGTGTGGGATTAATTAAAACGTCTCCTTCCTCCTCTGCGCTCTCGCTCGAAACTGAGCTTAAATCTGGGTATGAACCCTTTCTGAGTGACGGTCTTGTTTCGCTGCCTGGTAGTAAGGACCGAGTGCCAGTGCGTGTCCTGCGCGATACTGGGGCTGCGTTATCGTTTCTCTTGGGTGGGGTTTTGCCGTTGTCGGAAGACACTAAAACTGGGACTAGTGTTCTAGTTCGTGGGTTTGAAATGGGGTCAGTGACAGTCCCACTTCACCGAATTGAGCTCCAATCTGAACTGTTTACTGGTAGCGTAAATGTTGGGGCTCGCTCTTCACTGCCAATACCGGGGGTAACCTTTATTCTCGGCAATGACATCGCATTCGGTAATGTTTGGGCCAAAAATAACACTAATGTGCTACCTCAAGTGTGTGCCCCTGACTCCTCTACTAACCACGAGTGTGTACAGAAACACCCAGATGTGTTCCCTGCCTGCGCTGTAACGCGCGCAATGGCCAAGCGCTCTGCTGTCCAAGAGCCTACGTGCTCATTGCCCTCCGATGATTTTGATTTATCTGACTCTTTTCTTGTGAACCTTGACGATACGGGTAGTATTACTTCCGCCTCTACCACTCACACTGCGCCTTTGCGTACTGTTAAGAAAGTCGAAGATGATTCTCTGCATTTGTCTCGTGAACAATTGATTTCTGCTCAAAAGGCCGACCCTACGCTTACTTCGCTGTTGCAGTTGGCAATGTCGGATGCTGATCTTGATAAAGAACCGCAGTGTCTATTTTTCCGAGACGGGCTGTTAATGAGAAAATGGAGACCTTCAAAGGCTCCTAGTCACTGGAATGACTGCCTGCAAATTGTGCTGCCTACCGGTTACCGAGATAAAATCTTAAGTGTAGCTCATGACGGTTTAGCTGGACATTTGGGTATAGCAAAAACGCTACGTCGCATCACTCAACATTTTTACTGGCCAACTGTTAGGCGTGATGTCAAACGGTTCTGCAAGACATGTTGTGTTTGTCAGTTAGCTGGCAAGCCCAACCAAGTCATTCCGCCTGCGCCGCTGTTTCCAATCCCTGTCATCGGACAGCCGTTTGACACCGTCATCGCTGATATTGTTGGACCCCTCGTCCGTGCGAAGGGTGGATACCAGTATTTACTGACAATGATGTGTGCCGCAACCCGCTTCCCCGTGGCTATTCCTTTACGCACCATTACCACCAACGTTGTGCTTAAAGAGCTACTTAAGTTTTTCTCACTGTTCGGCTTGCCAAAAGTCGTCCAAACCGACCGCGGGTCTAATTTTACTTCACGTTTATTTGCCCGTGTGTTAAAACAACTGCGCATCCAGCACAAGGTTTCCAGTGCATTTCACCCCGAGAGCCAGGGTGCGCTTGAGCGTTTCCACCAGACTCTAAAAGGCATGCTTCGCAAGTATTGCCTAGAGACCGGAAAGGATTGGGCTGAAGCCGTACTCTGGTTATTATTTGCATGCAGAGAAGTTGTTCAAGAGTCTTTGGGATTCAGCCCGGCTGATCTCGTGTTCGCTCACAACCCGCGAGGGCCGTTAGCTGTTATCAAAGACCAATGCTTTAGTGATGACCCGTCTAACTCTGTCCTATCGCATGTATCTGACTTTCGTGACCGCTTGCATCGGGCTTGTGTTTTTGCCAGAGAACATCTCGAACAAGCCCAATGCAAAATGAAAGCGTGGTATGACCGTAAGGCGGTTGAACGTGACTTTGTAGTGGGCGACAAAGTGTTGATGTTGCTACCTGTCCCTGGATCTGCTCTGCAGGCTCGTTTTACCGGGCCTTATGAAGTGTTGGAAAAAGTGTCTGATCGGGATTATATTATTGCCACTCCAGACCGTAGGCGTCACAAACGTTTATGCCACATTAACATGCTGAAACCATTTCATGAGCGTAATGACCCCTCCACTTCTTCCGCGCAGCCAGACCCACGGCCACCTGTTGACCCGTCGCTGTACACTGGCGTGGTGCTGATCTCTGCAGTAGCGGAGGAGGACAATGATGTAGGCGATAGCCCGTGTCGTGGGGTTGTGGAGGGGCGCCTTAACAATACTGCTATGATTTCTGTGCTCGACTCTCACCTTCCTCACCTGTCTCCTTCGCAGAGAGCGGACATACTACATGCAGTTAATCAGTTTCCTGAGCTGTTCGGTGATGTACCTAAACAAACACATATTCTCGAACACAATATTGATGTTGGCTCTGCAGTTCCAATCAAGCAGCACCCCTATCGGAGGGTGGGATGTGTTGAGGAAGGAGGTCGAGTACATGTTGGCAAATAACATTGCTGAGCCTAGCATGAGTCCCTGGAGCTCACCGTGTCTGCTTGTTGGTAAACCCGACGGCACATTCCGCTTTTGCACCGACTACCGCCGTGTCAATGCAGTCACAGTCCCTGACTGTTATCCGTTGCCGAGATTGGATGACTGCATTGACAGGGTCGGTTCAGCGGCTTTTGTCAGTAAGTTTGACTTGCTCAAAGGCTACTGGCAAATTCCGTTAACAGCCAGAGCCAAGGAAATTTCCGCATTCGTGACGCCCGACGACTTTTTGTCATATCACGTTATGGCGTTCGGAATGCGTAACGCTCCCGCCACCTTCCAACGCCTTATCAACACCTTGTTGTCCAGCATGTCCAACTGTGAGGCATATCTTGATGACGTCGTGTTGCACAGTTCGGACTGGCCTCGTCACGTTATCCAAATTCACCAGCTGTTCCAACGCCTCTCCTCTGCTGGGTTGACCTTCAATCTGGCCAAATGTGAGTTTGGGAAGGCCACGGTAACGTATTTGGGCCGTCTGGTGGGTGGGGGTATGGTGCGTCCGGTAAACGCGAAAATCGCCGCCATCACTGATTTTCCAGCCCCTGCTGATCGCCGCGAGCTGCGTCGTTTCCTCGGTATGGCGGGCTACTACCGTGCTTTTTGCAACAACTTTTCCGCCGTAGTTGCCCCGTTAACGGATTTGTTAAGTCCAAAGGTACCATTTCAGTGGTCACAGAAGTGCAGCCAGGCTTTCGAAAATGTCAAATTGTTGTTGAGTGCTGCTCCAGTCTTAGCTGCCCCTGACTTTTTGAAACCTTTTTCCCTCGCCGTCGACGCTTGCGACCACGGGGCCGGTGCTGTCCTCCTTCAGGGTGGCGCCGACCACGTGGACCATCCCGTCTGTTACTTCTCGAAGAAGTTCAGCGCCCCGCAGCGGTCGTACTCGACCATTGAAAAAGAGGCCTTGGCGTTGGTCCTCGCTGTTCAGCATTTCGAGGTGTATCTCGGTGCCTCACCATGCGTGGTCGTCTATACCGACCACGACCCGCTCCAATTTTTATCCCGCATGCGAAACTCCAACCAACGACTCATGCGGTGGAGTTTGATCTTGCAGCCTTTTAACCTGCAGATCAAACACATACGGGTTACTGACAACGTCATTGCAGACGCTCTGTCTAGGGTGCCATGATTAGTTAATGTTACGGTAAAATCGTAGTTTTTTCTTTTTTTTCTTTTGACTGTTTCAGTGGTGGTGACTAGGTATTCGTACCTAGTCTCCACCACTGGTTTTTGTTAATCGTTTTTTATGTTTTATTTGTCATTTGAATCCCAGTCCGGCCGTCCTCCATGGGCCGCGCGGACTTGGTGTATTTTCTGTTATGTTTTTTTTGTGTGCTTGTTTTTTTTGTTTTTATGTTGACGGTGTCACCATCTTGGTGTGGGGGTGTTACGGCCTCCCACCACTAGTAGTCCGGGAGCCGTGAGGTTGAACCCAGATTTCTTTGATAAAGTTTTTTTTTTTGCTTTATCTGATAGATTTTAGGCAAGTCTTCAAGATTTCAGACGATGCCCGGTGATATCCCTTGAGCATTTCTAGATTTTGAGCCTTTATTGTCCCATAAATGCAAATTATGACAAAAAACTAAAGACACCTAATATTACTGTGAATAATGTTACAAAATGTACCAAATTGCTACTATTACCTGAAAAACATTCACATTGGACTGCCTTAACACTGCCCTTATTGAAACAAACCCAATATGGGGTAATAATTAACCCTTTCATAACAGCAATCCCACAAATAAGGCGAGACACTATAGGTGAATAGGGTAATTTTTTTAACTTGCAGATATCAATA
>NC_085873.1:51320250-51330250 GCF_034702125.1 Engraulis encrasicolus | reverse complement strand
AGCCCTCGTGTTACGATATTACATTGTTTCAACTTTTGTCATATCATTCCACTAGTGTTGTAATTACATCTCTAAAGCTACGTTCACACACGTGTCTGCTGGTTAATAACTTCTCGCTCACTCGCCTACTCGCCACTCTCTCATGGAATGTTCACTAAACGTTCCCACGGCTTTAACTGCCAATGCACAGGCCTGAAGTACCGAACTCTGCATTTCAATTGTTTACTCGCTTACTCGCCACACTCGAAGTTAAAATATTTTAATCTCGGGATCCGTCCACATCGCATCGCTTGTACACTTCTCGTCTCGCTGTAACACATGGACATTCTATTGACTTTATTCGCTGAGCGAGTAACTAGCAGCAACGCGTGTGAACAAGGCTTAAGATCTACTAAAGCCGGGCATACACTGTGCGATATTTTCACTCGTGGGTCTTAAGCTTCTGCTCACACTGCACGATGGAATTTCCCTGTTTAAAAGTTCACAGCTGACGACTCACGTCCTCACACGACACGAGCCGATAATCGGATGCGAGCGAAATGCTTCGACTGTACCACGCGACAGGCATGTTTCCCCGGTCTACAGAGGAGGGAACTTGCGCACCTGTCGTGGAGATGAGGTCGCACTCAACAGCGAATCGCACGGCCCTATTAATTTGTGCATGTGAAGTGTCAAATCGGGTCGTAGCACTGCTTTAACTGTGCGATTTACGCACGAGCCACGACAAGAATTTCAAACCGTTTTGACTTTTCATGCGACCCAGCGATGAATGCCACGATCGTGAAGCGAAATCGCTTGTCGTTACCCCATGTACACTGCACGATACGAGACTCACGATTGACCTGCGATTGAGCAAGAAATCGGCCCGACTCTCAAAAAGTCGTGCGAGTGCCAAATCGGGGCAAAATCGTGGCAAAAGCCGCACAGTGTAAGCTTTAATAAGAGTAGCGGTTCTACCATTTGGGGGCCCTAGGCAAAATATAGACATGGGGCCCTCATGAATTACTTTCGATGGTATTTACCATGGCAGGAATGACTGTTGGGGGTCCCTAATGGGCAAATCTGGTGGGGCCCTAGGCAACTGCCTCGTCTGCTTATAGGTAAAAACCGTCTCTGCTTAATACATCTCTGCTGTTTTTTTTTAGAAAGAAATACGATCACGTGAAAACAAAAGCATGTTAATCGGATGTCTTTTCAGAAAGTTTGATCATACCATGTTAGCCACGTTAGCTTTGCTATGTGTTTAACGCAGGCATATGGCAAAACACAACCTTTAAAGGTCTTATAAAGTTCCAAATAAAATCCCACTTACCTCGTAGTACGCGGACGGTCCCTAAACACAAACCAAAGCTCTTCAGGTTTACAGAATAAGATTTGTGAAGCCACCTTTGCTTTAAGGCAGCAGAACCATGTGTTCATCTTAACCTCTCGTCCTTGCCTTGTGTGTGTGGCCTTGTGATCATATAGCCTACTATCTTCTCAAATATGAAAAAACAGCCCAATATACTTCAACACACCTGTAGATTCTTCAGATAATTTGTCAGACAGGACAGTCATGGAAGTCGCGTTAGGGCATCAACTTGTAGCCCCAAAAGGTTTTGCCGGGTTCACTCCCGACCCGACCAGAGGGGCGGTAATTAACCAATGCTCTCCCCGTCCTCACTCCATGACTGAGGTACCCTGAGCATGGTACAGTCCCCCCACACTGCTCCCTGGCGGGTGCCATTGGGGACTGCCCTCTTGCACAGGTGAGGCATAAATGCAATTCATTGTGTGCAGTGTGCACTTGTGTGCTGTGGATCTTCAGAGCTGTCAGATCCAAATCCAACTGAAACTTTTTTGTGTTGGTGGGGGCTCTTTGTTTGTGATGTTGATGCATTTAGACCTTTTCGTATAAATCACAAGCCAGTTTGAAACGTCTATTCGAGTTGTGTCGACGAAAGTGTTGGCACTCTCGCCCGGGGGCAACGTTCCGAAGTGTGTCTATCAGCTGTGCTCAAATGGGCTGTGGTGTCTCCTTCAATATGCTCTTCACAGTTAACACAAGTTTTCAGTAGGGCAAGGTCTCCTTGAAGTACGTCGCATTTGAACAAAGGCTAAATACTAATGTAATGTTATAGGGTTTTTGGTTTTTAGGATTTTGGGTTGGATTTTGGTGTGGGTTACTTTTCCTTGTTACTGACAACACTAAATTATACGGTGGCTTACAACATTCGGCAAGGCGAGTAGACGTTACCGAGCTTACGTTTCCAGAGGTACCCTATATCATATCCGAAACGGTTAGAATACATGACAACAGATCATGCCTTGTACACCAGAGTACGGTGTACAGGCATGCGGGGTCCCGCGGCGTCAAACCCCCGGACTTTTCATGGAAAAGGGAAACATAGGAATGGGCAGCATTGCATTTTCTGGAATAAAACGCAAGTATCTCAGTGGGAATCAACTGTTAGTAGGTTTGGGTTTGTTTTGGGTATAGCTTGTCATTCTTTTGCTCAGTAACAGATTTTTTTGTCCATTCTGACTGAAAGAAAACGGCAATAGCAACACACATAACACAGTTAGAAAAACTTACACGCACACACACACACACACACAACACACGCACACACGCACACACACACACACACACACACACACACACACATAGACACACACACATATGTGAAAATTGGCATCAATGAACAGGCCCTTTTGCATACAGTATTCTGTCTGCATTTGAGGAGTCTTGCTGAGAAGGTACAGTGTGTGTGTGTGTGTGTGCGTGTGCGTGTGTGCGTGTGTGTGTGTGTGTGTCACCGGGGGGTAGTAGTGGCCGTCTGTTCTATGACCTTTGACCCCCAGCCAGATGTCCCATGATGCTTTGCTCTTGTTCCTTAGCAGCAAACTGAGATAATTGCTACAACTACCAGGTGTCCCTCATAGTACAGCGTAGACATTGTGTGTGTGTGTGTGTGTGTGTGTGTGTGTGTGCGTGTGTGTGTGCGTGTGTGTGTGTGTGTGTGTGTGTGTGTGTGTGTGTGTGTGTAGTTTGCATCAGTGGTGTAGTCACTTTTTTATGGTGGTATTCTGTATATTTGAGATTTTTTGAAGTGAGTATACTATATATATTTGTGTTATTCAAAACAATGGATTAATCAATTTTAAGTGGGTATACTGAAATCTCTGAAATTTAGAGGTGGGTATACTTTGTATACCTGCGTTCTACGTAGACTACACCACTGGTTTGCATGTGTGTGTGTGTGTGTGCCTAGTGTCTGTGCTTGTGTGTGTGTGTGTTTGTCTGCACGTGATGTATTGTTTCCTTCTCTGAAAGATAATGACTCTCGTGTCTACCCAGCCGTGCTGAGTGTGTGTGTGTGTGTCTGTGTGTGTGTGTGTGTGTGTGTGTGTGTGTGTGTGTGTGTGTGTGTGTGGGGCGTCTTAGTGCTGTGCGTGTATGTGTGTGTGTGTGTGTGTGTGACTAATTGTTTGATTGTGGGTGTGTGTGTGTTTGTGTGCCGTGAATGTATTGTTTCATTTCTCTGGAAAGATAATGACTCATCGTGTCTACCCAAGAGCCTGTGCTGCTGAGCTCTGAGTGTGTGTGTGTGTATGTGTGTGTGTGTTTGTGGTATGTCTGTGCCCTCATGTGTCTGTTAGTGTCTGTGCGTGTACACAAGTGTGCGTGTTTTTCCTGTGCCCAGTCGTTCCAAATTTGGGACTTTCATAAGAATACAGTCCTTTTGTCTCCTGCCTGAATCGCGAGCATGAAAAGCTAGAAACAGCACCGAAATTGAGTAGGATACACACAACACATCAATGCACACACAAATAACGCAAACACAAACAGGGCAGTTGCGAGCCGGACAACCTTCATCAGTTGAAAATTGCTGTCGGATGACAAACGACCTTATTTCATTTCCCATTAACGTATCTGACACACAGATAATCAACAGAACAACAAAAACACATATCACTAGGTTCACACACACCGTAGACGGCGCAGCACGGAGCGTGGAGGCGCAATAGAGCACACTAACAACACAGGAGAGACAGCAACCACCCCCGACATTGAACAAGGGCGTCACACATCAATGTAAAACACATCAAGACCAATCACTGTGTGCACAACCACCCAACCCACCGCACCCCCACGCAACCCCACACAACACCCACACACCCACACAAACCCACACACACCGAGACACACACACACGACAACACACACAGCACACACTATCACACACAACCACGACAACACACACACGCACACACACACACACACAGCAGCAATTCATTGGCATGAGCAACTGGCCGGATCATGAATCTTCCGATTTCACACCCATCACATCAGTTACTGACAACACACAAGGTGCGTGCGTGCTGTCGCCACGTGATTGCGTGCCCTGTGTGAGTGCCAATTATCATTAGGACTATTCAGTAAGTGAATGTACGTAGTTTATATGTGTGTGTGTTTGTGTGTGTATGTGTGTGTGTGTGTGTGTGTGTGTGTGTAGTCGTGTGTTGTTGGGGGGTGCTGTGTTGTATGTGTGGCTGCTTCCGTTTCTCGTGCCCTGTGGGTGTTGTGTGTGATTGTGGAACTGGTGTGTTGTGTGTGTGTGTAGTTTTGTGTGTTGTGTGTTGTGTGTGAGTGTAAAGGGGTGTGGTAGGTGTGGGTGTGTGGTCGGTGTCGGTGTGTGTTTTGTGTTATGTGTCTCTGGGTGTGTGTTGTGTGTCGCGGTCTGTTGTTCTGTGTCTGCTGTGTGTGGTAGCTTGGTGTGGGTGTGTGATGGTGCTGTGTGGGTGTGGTTGTGTGTCGATGTTAGTGTGTGTGTGTGTGTGTGTTGCGGCCTGTGTGTGTGTGTGTGGTGTAGGGGTGAGTTGTGTGTGCTGTCAAGTCTGTGTGTGTGTGTGTGTGTGGTCATGCATGGCAGTGTTCATGTACTGTATATGGGTAAGCATGTGTGTAAGCTTTATGTGTGTTGTGAGATGGTGTGCATTGTTGCCTTATCCACTGTCCCTTATAGTTTATGGCTTGTCTCTCTCTCTCTCTCTCTCTCTCTCTCTCTCTCTCTCTCTCTCTCTTCTCCTTTTCTCTCCTCTCTCTCTCTCCTCTCTCTCTCTCTCTCTCTCTCTCTCTCTCTCTCCTCTCCTGTCTCTCTCTCTCTCTCTCTCTCTCTTCCATTCATCTTCTCTCTCTCTCCCTCTCCCTTTTCTCTCTCTCTCGCTTTTCTCTCTCTCTCTGTTCCCTCTCTCTCCTCTGTGTCTCTCTCTCTCTTCTCTCTCTGTTCTCCTCTCTCTCTCCTTCCTCTCTCTCTCTCTCTCTCCTCTCCTCTCTACTCTCCTCTCTCTCTCTCTCTCTCTCTCTCTCTCTCTCTCTGCCTCCCTCGTTGCTCTCTCCCTCATCCTCTCCCCCCTTTCTTCTTCCTCGTATTTCTCTTGTTTGGTTTCCTTCTATTTTTCACTCTTTTTTCTTTCCGGTCTCCTTTCTCAAATCTTCCCTGAGCTCCCTATCTTAATCCGCCCGTATTTCTCTCTCAATCCCCTTCCATTCCTCTTCTCTCTCTCTCTCTCTCTCTCTCTCTCTCTCTCTCTCTCTCTCTCAATCCCCTTCCATTCCTCTTCTCTCTCTCTCTCTCTCTCTCTCTCTCTCCCTCTCTCTCTGTCTCTCTCTCTCTCTCTCTGTGTCTGTCCTTCTTGTGTCTGGTCGATAGTTCTTATTTATGTCCCTTTGCCCACGTTGACAAAACATTAAGGCTAGCATTCACGATACAACCACAACGCACGCGCACGAAACCACCCCAACGCAGGGCACACACACACACACGCACACACACACACATACAAACACACCAACACCACCACACATACGCACTACACACACATAATATATTATACCCCACTGCACCCCACACGTGATGCGCGCACACACACACACGTACGCACACATTACCCCACACACACACACACACACACACACGCACACACACACACAAAACGCGAAACACACAGCACGCACACGCACACGCACGCACACACACGTGCACACACACGTGCCCAAAAATATGCGCACTATACACCACACACACACACACCCACACCCCACACACACACACACATATACACACTGCACACACACACACACACACACACACACACACACACACACACACACGCATCCTCATCTAGTGTGTTACAGTTATATGGGCATTTGTCTATCCAGTTGAATACTGACCAGCATGACATCTCCAATGTGTGTCCTGGCCTCCTTCTGCACATAACTCTCTTTACAATGCAGTAGTGGTATGGATTGGCACTGCCCTCATGATCCGATTCGATCACGATTCGGGAGTTAGCGATTCGATTCGATTCGATTCTATCCGATCCGATCCGATCTGATTAAATTCTACAATGCATTGCATTTCTACTGAAAGCAAAGCAAATGTTTAATCAGTCATGATGAGGCAATACAAGTAGTCAGGTATGAACAACAATTTATTGGCTGTTTTCTCTATCAGTCTGTATCAGTCTGTATCATCTTCAGTCTCCATATCCATGGAAGTAATTGAAACTTAAAAAATTGCCGGATTGATTCTGGATTTATTCTGATCCTGGATCGTCCATGCCCCGCACTGGATTGCATCGCCGAAACGATCATTGTTGACACCACTACAATGTAGGCGTATTTCGGCCACTTACGCTCCATACATCTATCTTCCTTGAAAATGATGAACTCTTATGTAGAGCACATTTACCTATCTAAATGTTCTCCCCATCAATGATAATTGCAACATTTACGTTGTGTTTTTTAAGTTTGAATAAATAGATGAAAAAGTCTGGAATTAAAATTATTTCCCGTCGGTCAGTTTTACGGGAGGCACTTTCATTTAATTCCGAATTAACTTCTGGGAATCTGAAATGAAAGCATTTTGATTGGACAGGGAATGTACGCCCTGGATCTGTGCCATTGCCTTTTGTGTCATGACGTAGCAACAAGATGTGTAGATTGACTGGTATTGTTTTAAATCAATCGATTGGTCAGGCGTCCTGCCCTAGCTTCCTCTCCAGTTCATTGCTCTCTAACCATCAACAGCCGGTGGGTGTCAGTCTCAGACATTGCACATGTCTGCAGGCGCAGATACTGCCCGAGCTCTCAGTGGCGCCCCGTACTCTCGAGCAGGAGAAAGGTCCGCGCCACGCTGCGTAATCCAACTAATCTCAGTTTCTACACTGCAGTGTTCCATGTTTGTACGGATTATGTGAAACTGATCGGTCCACTTGCAGCAGTCATGGGTAAGCGGTTAGGGCGTCAGACTTGTAGCCCAAAAGTTGCCGGTTCGACTCCCGACCCGCAAGTTTGCTGGGGGGAGTAATTAACCAGTGCTCTCCACCATCCTCCTCTATGACTGAGGTACCCTGAGCTTGGTACCGTCCCTAACCCTTTCATTGGTACCGTCCCTAACCCTTTTATTTCTCGGCCGTGGCAGTGCTTCAGCTCTCAGTGGTGCCCCGTACTCTCGAGCAGGAGAATGTTTACTGCATAGACATTTCTCGGCCGTGGCAGTACTTCAGCACCACGGACAGCGGATTTGCCCAATACGCTGCGTAATCCAACTAATCTCAGCTTCTACACTGCAGTGTTTTCCCAATACGCTGCGTAATCCAACTAATCTCAGCTTCTACACTGCAGTGTTCCATGTTTGTACGGATCCTGTGAAGCTGATCGGTCTACTTGCATGGACAGCCGTTCTCCTGTGCGAGACGCGCAATAACGAGAAGCCCGTTCTCCAGCAAGAACGAAGACGTATGCATGCATGATTAATCCAAATTTCAGATAGTGAACTAATGAACATGGCTAATGTGTTTCAAAACCCCATGGAACTACGCCAGGACTGCACTAGGGGAGAAATAGGGCCCGGGCACTTTTGGCTTAACCCTCTAGCTACCATAACGACCGTGAACGTCCGGCTGGATCTGTACCAGAAAGGCCGCGGCCGGCCGGAAAATTTTCATATGAAAATACAGTCATCATGCAGTTTTTCCAGCTTTCAAACACTTTAGCTCAATATTACATACCCTCCTCGATAAACTTTCAGTATAAAAACTATATGTTTATATTATATTATTTTTCAGTATTTTAGATTTTATTACGAGATGCGCCGCTTTATGCGATTTGGCAATCTGCCGTCAATTCAAATGACGGCCGTCCGAGATTGGATGGCTACAAACACAACCATTCTGTTTTCTACAACCAATATCACTAAATAGAAAACTTCCAACCCTCTTCGATCTATTTTCAGGCAACAGACATGTGTATGACTATTTAGGCTATTTTTAGATCATGTTTTTTTTTAGGTTATAGATGGTGTTCAACTGTGATAAGTTCTGAGCAAACACAACTGTCCAGCCGATGTCTACACGCTACATATTAAAAATGTAAAGTGTCTTCGGTGTGTTTTCAGAGTCAAACCATATGTTGGTATCCAACTATCTTAGTTTCCTGGAACAACTTAGGCCTACAGCGACAGCTCTGCGTAACCGGCGCATCGTGAAGGAAGCGCAGCATGGAACAATTGGCTACTCATTTTGCGTGTCAGCTTTGGCAAAGCAGTCAAGGACTGTTACTACTCCACGTTGTCCTTCATAAAAATGTGCGCGAAGACGTTGAAATTGAATGCTACTTCCAAAAATAGCCTACCAACGTGGTGTTTGTTTGCACTTCAATTCCGGTCAAAGTCGGTGATGCTGGCGCGTCTTACCTGTGCCAAATTGGGAGGGGAAACTTCCTAGAGCTCCATTCATGTCCTGTCTGCTATCGCGGACACTTCTACGGTTATCCTTACACGTCTTTGGCATGGTTTAGTTCAAACATTATTAGCCATTGTAGTCCATTACAGTTATACCGCTTGAAACCGCTTGAAAACAGGACTTTTGGGTGAACGACATTTGTTGTCGTCACATGATCATTGTTCAACTTTGACCCTGGATAGACGGAAGGATAGATAGATAGATGGATAGAGAGATCGATAGATAGATAGATAGGCCTAAATATATAGATATATAGATAGATAGGCCTAGATAATATCGGATTTTATCATATTTTTATCATTTAATCCACATCAAAGGCACTCTATGGGAATACTGAACAATTAATTATCCATAAATGATATACCATTTGAAAGTGTGTTTTCTCTACTTTAATATGAAAGTAACTTGTAATTGACACTTTTCATTTCTTTTCAAGTTATTTGACATTATTTAGAATATGACCAAAATGTCATTTTTTCCTTAGAATTCCTGGTAGGATTCCGGCCTATTCAAAAAAAATTCTGGTAGCTAGAGGGTTAAAGGCCCGCCCCCTCCTAATTATCAGCTCAGAACTGACTCGCCGGTGGGCCCTACACCCTTGTGGGTCCGACACCCTTGTAAGCCCCTACTTTGTGGGCCCTACACCTTGTGGGCCCTGCACCCTTGTGGCCTACACCCCTTGTGGGCCCTACACCCTTGTGGGCCCCTACACCCTTGTGGGCCCTGCACCCTTGTGGGCCCCGCACCCTTGTGGGCCCCGCACCCTTGTGGGCCCCGCACCCTTGTGGGCCCTACACCCTTGTGGGCCCTGCACCCTTGTGGGCCCTACACCCTTGTGGGCCCCTACGGGCCCTACACCCTTGTGGGCCCTGCACCCTTGTGGGCCCTACACCCTTGTGGGCCCTGCACCCTTGTGGGCCCTGCACCCTTGTGGGCCCTGCACCCTTGTGGGCCCTGCACCCTTGTGGGCCCTACACCCTTGTGGGCCCTACAACCCCTTTGGGCCCACGCCCTTGTGGGCCCACACCCTTGTGGCCCGCACCCTTTTGGGGCCCCACACCCTTGTGGGGCCCCCCCCCCTTGTGGGCCCTGCACCCTTTTGGCCCCCCCCCCCCCTTGTGGGCCCCACACCCTTTTGGGCCCCCCACACCCTTTTGTGGGGGGGCCCCAGCCCTGTGGGGGCCCCCCCTTGTGGGCCTGCACCCCTTTT
>NC_085873.1:51315274-51320150 GCF_034702125.1 Engraulis encrasicolus | reverse complement strand
TTTTTTTTTTTTAATTCCCCATCTGGAATGCCTGCACTGCATGACAAAAGACCAACAAAGGTCGGCGTCTACGCCTGCACTTAACACCCGTGTATTGCTTGGTGCGTGCACTCCCAAAAAGTTGTAATCACTCAAGATAATAGGAAAAAAGGAGGCGCACACAAGGCTTGTGTGAAAAAGTGTATTAAAGCTTTAACAACAGAAGTCTGAGGTTTAACTGGAGAAACAGACGTTTCGGAGCTAGTCCATTCTCAATGTCTCCAGTAGCGAAACGCTTGTTTCTCCAGTTAACCTTAGACTTCTGTTGTTCAATTTCAGCTTCAATACACTTTTTCACACATGCATGCACTGCAGCCAGGGACGGATTAAGATAGACCGGGGCCCCTAGGCTACAGGTTGCTGTGGGCCACCCAGGAAAGCAAATTCCACTATGAATTTACATAGGCAGTGTCACTATTAGGAGCTAGGAATTAAGGATAACTCGTCTACCAACTGTATTCAACACAACAGATGACTTTTTTTTCAATATCGCATCCGGTCACAATTCTGCAAATTTTCAATTTTGGCCAATCAGGGGCACCTTGGCAGACGGGGGGCCCTATGCTGCAGCCTTATCTAGCCTGTGGTGGAGGCCCCTAGGCTGCAGCCATATCTACACTGCAAAAAAGCCCTCTAAAAAAATAAGTAAAAAATATAGTGTTTTAGGTGAAAAATTGCTTATTTTGAGCAAAATAATCTGCCAGTGCAGCGAGCAAATTGGACTTGGTAAGAATTCTTAAAACAAGAAAATAAAATCTAAGCGGTAGGTATAGAAAAACACTTGAAACAAGTATAAAAATCTTATTTTTCTGTTGCTTGTTAAGATTTTTGCTCTTATTTTAAGCAATTTCTTCTCCTTTATTAGTCATTATTGCTTAGAATTAGATGTCCTCCAATAAATTATTGCTTAAAACAAGCATACAAGACGCTTAAAACAAGGCAAATTTACTTGTTTCCAGCTCATTTAAAGTCTTAAACTAGTCTGATTTTCTTAGCTAGAATACTTATTTTTCTCATGTAGAATTAATATCTTGTTTAGGTGTATGAGAAAAAATATACTTGACAAGACTTCAAAAACATTTCTTTTATTAATATTTCATCAGCTGGACAAACATGCAGTCAAACGATAATTAAAAACACCAAAATCTTGACATATAATCGTATGATTTAAACAGAAATTAAACAGAAAACCTGAAATTATCAGTGTACTGTAACACATTAATTTTAATTGTGGCCTGTTCAGAAATGTCATCTTTTTCATGAATGCTTACAACCACCATCAAATTCTAAGTAATGTCATAATCCCTTGGGTCAGATATGCAGTCAGATATCTTTGGCCGAAAAGCATAACTCTCATCAGAACAGTATGTGTCTATTTACTCACTTATTTACTTAGACATTCATGAAAAAGATGTTATTTGTGAATGGACATTTTAGAATTAAACCAACTGCCCGCAGGAGCACTTTTGACTCTTTGATTCTTTCTCAAAGTGGGGGAGGAGAGGGAGAGAGAAATGTTTTTAATTATGATATCAATGTGTCCATGAAGTGCTACTGAGGCGTTATTACGCCTTTCCTTATAGTGCTCATCTTTTAATCTGCATAGCCAATGTTTAGAAAAAAGCCCCTCAATGATACTCAATGCCATGCTGACAAAAGACAAAAAAANGAAAAAAAAAATCATCAACTCAGATCAGAGAACAGCACACAAAAAGTATTAATAGAAATGCGATGGATTGTCCTTTTATACAATGGCTTAGAACCTGAGATTGCCAGTGTCCAAACATATTTACTGTAGTTTATAGTGATTGGACCTTTTGGGCATATTTTTCCAAATTCACCAGAACATATATTTCAGTTCATCTGGATACTTAAAAAATTGTAAATCCAAATCCACAGAGTTGAGATTGAGGGTATATACCGGTAACCGAGTCCAAACAGCATCACACATGCACAAGAGATGCTCCGAGTTCACTGTACAGCTCCATGCCTTGTATCACAGTCTCTGGCACGGGATGTTCCTTGCAAACCATATACGTAGATGTGCAGTCTGCCTTTGGATCACTTCGCCACTCCAGTCCTGATGGTGGAAAAAGAAAATGCAGAAAGCTTAACACTGTGCACACACTTTTTATGTAGCTTTAATGGCACTAAATGTAAAAATGCTGATATCTAGTGAATGACAACCATGGCCACTAATATGGGGCATTTAATAGTGTGCTTGTCAGTGATATGCAGGTGCCATTTATCGCATGCTCTCTTTATTGGGGTGCAGATCGTTTGTGAACACCATAATCAGAACTGTTCAAAATTCAGAGTCAGTGAGCCTAGAGGTGGGCCATGCATCTCCCACACCTAATGTCTGACCTTCTAATACCTAATACCCAACTTCATTAGATTGTTTGCAACTCAAACACAATGTTTCCATTAGCTGCTGGAGCCATGAGTTATCCTACCTTCCTTCTGGCAACGCCTCCCTTCTCCTTGACAACCTCCAAGATGCTTCCTCAAGTATCTGTCAGGCACAGGAACTCTGCATTAACCTGTCAAAGACACATTACAAGAAAATGACATGGTTGTCAGGCCCAGTTGTGTTGTGCTTCCTGTCTGTCCTGTGACTTGTCACTATGTCTTTCTATCTCTGGGCCTGCAGGTGGGGCAACACCTGTGGTCAAGCCACAAAGACATCCTACAGGACAGACATACAACAACACTTAAATACTATCTGTTATGACATAATGTACCACCACACTTACTTCACTTAATGTCAGCAACGCAGGCCATGCGGTGTAGACTGCCAGCTTATCTTAGACAAGTCTTTTGCACCTATGACAAAACACGTAATTAGACTGCTGGAGTTGATGTTACAGAAATTACAAGATAAGATGAGGGCTAACATCACGAGGGCTAACATCACAATGGCATTGACTGACTTCTTGTAAAACCTAAATTGAGACCAGGGGTCAAGGAGAGTAGAGTAGCCTCAACCAAATATAATCTGCCATATCAAATACATCGTCACCACTTTTTAGACTGGGGAATATTGTCACCATTGAAGAATATAGGTAAATAACGTGACTACAGCCACTTAAGATAGCGTGAAATTAAAGTGAATTAAAATATTTTTCACCATATCCATATTTCATACAATACAAAATAACTGTTGACACCATGCCAACATGAAAATGACAGCTAATTGGCTAAAAAATATTTTTTATCCTCATTTTGCTTTGGTGTAAGTAAAGTGCTCAAGCAGAGGGTAAAGTGTAAAACAATTGAACATGGACAGAAATCCTACCTTTTACAATGACTGTCTTCAAAGTCACATCTTCCACTAGCACAGGGGGTAACCATCTGTCAAGTTGAAAAACAGAGATGAACCTTTACTCACAATATCGGCAAACATGGCTTTTCAAAGGTGATATTCAGGACTGGCCAATAGTGACGCCCATTACAAAAAATATAATACATATTTTGAGTAACATGTGGGGCATTACAGGGCAATAGCAAGCTAGAGAGCAATAGCTAGCTGCTAAGCTAAACAGCAGCAGGTGTTAAATTATGTTTAAAATAATTATGCTGGTAAATTACACTTCAGACTCGATAAACCTTAAGGTTATTTTTTTTACTCCTAAAGATGTTGCACAAGATAAGCTAATGTTTAAGAGTGGATATTTGAATGCAAGACAAACAGCTTGTCAGATCACACAGCATGATCTAACAATATTCGTATCAGTTAACTTTCCATACAGACAAAAGCGCCAAAAACATCACAATAGCGTAGTATACTTCACAAATGACTGTAATAGTGTCTTAATACAAGCATATTGCCAACGATGACTAGGATTGAAACGGATTGTGAAACTTACCCGGCTGAAAACGATTGCCTCAATTTCAAAGCAGGAGACCAACTGACGAACAGGAAGTGACGTAATTCCATTTCCGGTTTTACCCTTTGGTGATTTTTTTTTTCGTTTTTTTTTGTTATCCCACCTGAATTACAGCATGAATTTCACATATATAGTTTTGATTTATGTAAAATATTTCTGTACCAATAAGGTAACAACTTGGTGCCAGCAGGAAGAAGATAAATACTGTCAATGAAAATGTGTTTCGACAATAGGCGATTCATTTCTTACTGCCACCTACTGTTCTGGAGTGTGATGTGCATGTCAGTTAATATTATGAGCTTTTTTCAAGTGCATAGGCCTACATTATTTGTTTAGATTATTTGTTTAAAAGTTAATACGCGGACAGTTCAAATGGTGTTTATATGATTTCAATATTCCTTAAATTGTTTGTATACATATTTCTTAATATTTACCAGGACCCAGAAACATTTTTTGAGTGTGCCTTAAATGAACACAAAAAAACCTGTTGCCCTTGCTGTTGCAGTTGTGCAAAAGGAAATAAAACGTGCATTGAAGCACTTTATTTTGTCAAATCATATTGATCTAGATGTTATAACTTCAGGTAGGCTATAGGCCTAGGTTTGCATATTAATAGGCCTATACAAGACATGTCCAATTAGTGTAACGATGGAATCTAATGATAGATAACAAACTAAAAATGTCGTCTGGACAGATGCTGATATTTCTGAAGATATTCACTTTTGTTTTTATCAGCAGCAAGGACCATACTATACATCTTATCATAGAATTAAGTGAAATAACTCACAACCTTTTTTGCTCTGATGACGGAAACTTTACAAAAACTGAGACAGAGCAGCATCTTTAAAAAGCAGCATCCTGAACAACAACGTGCCCCCTAAACAACATTATATGCAACATTTACCTTCACACTGGGTACCATGATGAGACACGTGTGCATGAGGTTA
>NC_085873.1:51267774-51275274 GCF_034702125.1 Engraulis encrasicolus | reverse complement strand
TATGTGTTCGTAGAGAGAGAGAGAGGTGGTGTGTGTGTGTGTGTGTGTGCGTGTGTGTGTGTGTGTGTGTGTGTGTGTGTGAGAGAGAGAGAGAGAGAGAGAGAGAGAGAGAGAGAGCGAGAGAGAGTGGGGGGAGAGTGAGTATGTGTCCGTGGAGAGAGAGAGAGAGAGAGAGAGAGAGAGAGAGAGAGAGAGAGAGAGAGAGAGAGAGAGAGAGAGAGGGAGTGTGTGTGTGTGTGTGAGAGAGAGAGAGAGAGAGAGAGAGAGAGTGAGGGAGCAGATGGAGATTAGCGGAGAGCGAGCTAAATAAAGTGACCATAAAAAGAGAGGAAAGAGAAGGAAAAAAAAGAAGGAAAGAGAGAAAGAGAGAGAGAGCTAGACCAGGAGGAAGAAGAATAACTAGACAGTAAACGACAGATAGAGATTTGGAGCAGCAGTGTTTCCCAACCTATTTAGGATGGTGTACCTGCTAAGCATTTATCTCATCATGCCCTCAGTACTTTACACTACAGCAGTGTTTCTCAACCTTTTTTTAGGCGAGGCACCATTTCAATTCATGAAAAACCTCAAGGCACCCCAAAACAACAAGCCGTAACATGGCATCGCATCCGATACCACACAAGCTTAGAAAAGTAACACATTTGGAGACGTTCGAAGTTGCTGCTTTATCTCAGACAGGCCATGGTAGATGAAAGATTCCACTGACACTAAGCATTAATCTATTAATTTAGACAACTATGTATTATATTACATAATTTATTTATTCATTTAGGGCAATTTCACATACCATCAGCCACATTTTCACGGCACCCCTGAGGGGGGCGTACGGCACCCCTGAGGGTGCCCCGGGACCCCTATTGAGAAACACTGGTCTAGATGTCATCATGCCCTCGGTACATTACATTACAGTATTTCTGAATTGTTTTTGTACATTTCTCGAATCTCTCTCACAATTTTCAAAACACAGTATTCATTCTCAAAACAGCTTTAACAAATGGCAAAACACCATGGATGACCTGCAAAACCAAGTCTCTTCCTCAAAATCCTTAGTTTGTCTTCCAAAACCAAGTTTTTGTGTCAATGAACGCGTCAGTGCCAGCAGAATGGTTAGTCATTGTGTCATAGTGTATGGACAAGCTAGTCAAATCGATTTGTCATGTTGTCAGTTGACTAGTACACTCTTGAGGATGTTTTCTGAAGCGAAATGCTGTTTAGAATGGATGGAAAATGTTGTAAATTCGACTTTATATTACATTGATCAGGTAAGATTGTACTAGATATACATTTAGAGTAGACATATTTATTGAAAGGTTTTCCCATTGCAAAATCAAAAAAATAGTCAACTCTGATTGAGGTGTCAAAGAGCGCCCTCTACCACCCCTTTTTACTTGTCTTGCAGGCCCATGTGGAAAAAAATATAGAAGTGTAAAGAAAAATAAATTTGAAACAATACACTGATACTGTACAAAGTGCACTTACTGTCTTGTGAAATTCTAGGGAAATATTGTAATTTTGCGTGGAGCGTAATTATAAAGGGCACATGAGGCATAGAGTAATGTAATGCAGTACAGTGCTTATTGCTGTATTGCATGCTTGTTTCCTCTTTCCCTTCTATTGCTTTTGATTAGAGAGAGTCAACATTTACCTGCGAGCAATTCCCCAATTCAGATCACATTTATAGACACAAATCCAATGGAAATTATACAGTGCTTAACACATTATGGCAGCTTGGTAAATCATTTTGCATGTCAAGACTTATACTATGACATAGGGCTTTGAGAGGGGTTAGAGGAGTTTGAGATAGTTTTGTGTATTCAGTGACAATGCTTTTTGAATGATATGACAAAAAAGCTGAGAATTGTGCACAACCATCTGCATGATGATGAAAGCATTTGCTAAATGCTGAAAAATATGAGAAACGTATTTTACCATGTGCACAGATAACAGCAGGAAGTCACAATTGAACAAGACCTTTTGATAATGATTATTATGTTGTGAGAAATGTACAAAACCAATTGAGAAATACTGTACTACACTTAGCTACGCTTTTATCCGACTCACACTAGAAAAGGAGAGATGGATAGGAGCCCGAGGAGAGATAAATAGAGAGAGATGAGAGGATAGATAGATAGATAGATAGATAGATAGATAGATAGATAGATAGATGGATAGATGGATAGATAGATAGATAGATAGATAGATAGATAGATAGATAGATAGATAGATAGATAGATAGATAGATAGATAGATAGATGGATAGAGAGAGAGAGAGAGAGAGAGAGAGGGGGATGAGAGGATAGATAGATAGATGAGGAGAGGGGGATGAGAGCTAGCCTGGGCGAAAGCCGACTGTTGACTCTGTCAAACAGTCTGGCGAAAGCTAAGAGGAATCCGTCTCCATGGAGGGTGGGAGATGCTCTGATCTTATTCTGCCATTTAAATTCATTGGCGTTCCGAATTCATATTAAAACTCATATTGTGTTTCATTAGCATGACTGTTACGATATAATGTCGCAAAAGCATACGAATAACAAATCAAAAGTGTGAATAGTGTTCGGGGCCTACCTAAACCAGTGGTTCTCAACCTTTTTTGAATAAACGCCCCATGGACCTCATCATAAGCATCGCAATGCCCCCTTAACATCATCATAAGCCTGTCAACGCCCCCTTTAGTATTAAAAAATAACATGGATTAATGCACCCAATGGTAACTAAGCCCCGCCCCCTCTCAGCTGTAACCTTCCCAACGCCCCCTAGACCTCCCCAACGCCCCCTGGAGGGCTGTACGGCCCCGGTTGAGAAACCCTGACCTAAACCAATCAGTAATGGACTTTGCGGGTGAGTTCTGCGTCACCACTCTCATCTGTTTGCTGATTGGCTAAAACAGTGAATTGTCTAAACAGTGAGCAAACCGAGCTAGGAGGCTTTTGCCAGAAGAGGTGCTGCAGCCAAAATCTTTGGGTGGAGTACATACAGGATGGCATCGCCAGGCTAGATGAGAGGAGGCGGCAGGGCCGGCCCAAGGCATAAGCGAACTGTGCGAAGGCTTAGGGCCCCCATGCCACCAGGGCCCCCCTGTGAGCAGCAAAGTTCCAGGAAGAAATGAACTCTCCAAAATTTTCCCTAGTCATGGCTTTCTGTTTGAGAAATTGTATGTACCGGATGAAATTTCGCTTAGGGCCCCATATAGGCTTGGACCGGCCCTCGGAGGCGGGGGAGGAGAGAGAGGGGGATAAGAGTAGGTGGAGGAGGAGGAGAGAGGGGGATGAGAGGAGGCGGAGGAGGAGGAGAGAGGGGGGGATAAGAGTAGGTGGAGGAGGAGAGAGAGAGGGGGATGAGAGGAGGAGGAGGAGGAGGAGAGGGGGATGAGAGGAGGAGGAGGAGGAGGAGAGAGGGATAAGAGTAGGTGGAGGAGGAGGAGAGAGGGGGATGAGAGGAGGAGGAGGAGGTGGAGAGGGGGATGAGAGGAGGCGGAGGAGGAGGAGAGAGGGATGAGAGTAGGTGGAGGAGGAGGGAGGAGAGGGGGATGAGAGGAGGCGGAGGAGGAGGAGAGAAGGTGATGAGAGGAGGCGTAGGAGGAGGAGAGGGGGATGAGAGGAGGAGGAGGAGGAGGAGAGAGGGGGATGAGAGGAGGAGGAGGAGGAGGAGGAGAGGGGGATGAGAGGAGGCGGAGGAGGAAATGTGGAGGAGGAGGAGGAGAGAGGGGGATGTGGAGGAGGAAAGAGGAGGAGGAGAGAGAGGGGGATGAGAGGAGGAGGAGAGAGGAGGAGAGAGGGGGGGATGAGAGGAGGAAATGTGGAGGAGGAGGAGGAGAGAGGGGGATGAGAGGAGGAGGAGAGAGGGGGATGAGAGGAGGAGGAGGAGAGAGGGGGATGAGAGGAGGAGGAGGATGAGAGGAGGCGGAGGAGGAGAGAGGGGGATGTGGAGGCGGAGGAGGAGAGAGGTGGAGGAGGAGGCGGAGGAGGAGAGAGGGGGATGTGGAGGAGAGGAGGAGGAGGAGGAGAGAGGAGGGTATGAGAGGAGGCGGAGGAGGAGAGGAGGCGGAGGAGGAGAGAGGGGGATGAGAGGAGGAAATGTGGAGGAGAGAGGGGGATGAGGAGGCGGAGGAGGAGGAGATGAGAGGAGGAGGAGGAGGAGAGGGGGATGAGAGGAGGAGGAGGAGGAGGATGAGAGGAGGCGGAGGAGGAAATGTGGAGGAGGGAAGAGGAGAATAAGAGGAGGAGAGAGGGGGATGAGAGGAGGAAATGTGGAGGAGGAGAGAGGGGGATGAGAGGAGGAAATGTGGAGGAGGAGAGAGGGGGATGAGAGGAGGCGGAGGAGGAGGAGAGAGGGGGATGAGAGGAGGCGGAGGAGGAAATGTGGAGGAGGAGGAGGAGGAGGAGAGAGGGGGATGAGAGGAGGAAATGTGGAGGAGGAGAGAGGGGGATGAGAGGAGGCGGAGGAGGAAATGTGGAGGAGGAGGAGGAGAGAGGGGGATGAGAGGAGGCGGAGGAGGAAATGTGGAGGAGGAGAGAGGGGGATGAGAGGAGGAAATGTGGAGGAGGGAAGCGGAGAATAAGAGGAGGAGGAGAGAGGGGGATGAGAGGAGGAGGAGGAGGAGGAGAGAGGGGGATGAGAGGAGGAAATGTGGAGGAGGAGAGAGGGGGATGAGAGGAGGAAATGTGGAGGAGGAGAGAGGGGGATGAGAGGAGGCGGAGGAGGAGGAGAGAGGGGGATGAGAGGAGGCGGAGGAGGAGAGAGGGGGATGAGAGGAGGCGGAGGAGGAGAGAGAGGGGGATGAGAGGAGGAGGAGGAGGAGAGAGGGGGATGAGAGGAGGAGGAGGAGGAAATGTGGAGGAGGAGGAGGAGGAGGAGGTGGAGAGGGGGATGAGACGAGGCGGAGGAGGAGGAGAGAGGGGGATGAGAGGAGGCGGAGGAGGAGGAGAGAGGCGGATGAGAGGAGGAGGGGGATGAGAGGAGGAGGGGGATGAGAGGAGGATATGTGGAGGAGGAGGAGGAGAGAGAGGGGGATGAGGTGGAGGAGGAGGAGGAGAGGGGGATGAGAGGAGGCGGAGGAGGAGGAGAGAGGGGGATGAGAGGAGGCGGAGGAGGAGGAGAGAGGGGGATGAGAGGAGGAGGAGGAGGAAATGTGGAGGAGGAGGAGAGAGGGGGATGTGGAGGAGGAGGAGGAGAGAGGGGGATGTGGAGGAGGCGGAGGAGGAGAGAGGGGGATGTGGAGGCGGAGGAGGAGAGAGGTGGAGGAGGAGGCGGAGGAGGAGGGGGAGGAGGGGGTGGAGAGGGGGATGAGACGAGGCGGAGGAGGAAATGTGGAGGATGAGGAGGAGGAGGAGAGAGAGGGATGAAGAGAAGAGGAGGAGGAGGAGGAGAGAGGGATGAAGAGAAGAGGAGGAGGAGAGAGGGATGAAGAGAAGAGGAGGAGGAGGAGGAGGAGAGAGGAGGAGGAGGAGAGAGGGATGAAGAGAGGAGGAGGAGGGGGAGGAGGAGAGAGGGATGAAGAGAGGAGGAGGAGGAGGAGGAGGAGGAGGAGGAGGAGGAGAGAGGTATGCAGAGAAGGAGGAGGAGAGAGGGATGAAGAGAGTCATGGAGGAGGAGAGGAGAGAGGGATGAAGAGAAGAGGAGGAGGAGGAGAGAGGGAGAGGAGAGGAGGCGGTGGAGAGGGGGATGAGAGGAGGCGGGGGAGGGAAGCGGAGAATAAGAGGAGGAGAGAGGAGGAGGAGAGAGGGGGATGTGGAGGAGAGGGATATGTGGAGGAGGAGGAGAGAAGAGAGGAGAGGGATATGTGGAGGAGGAGGAGAGAAGAGAGGAGAGGGAGAGGGGGAGGAGGAGGAGAGAAGGGGATGAGAGGAGGAAATGTGGAGGAGGAGGAGGAGGAGAGAAGGGGATGTGGAGGCGGAGGAGGAGGAGAGAGGGGGATGAGAGGAGGAAATGTGGAGGAGGAGAGAGGGGGATGAGAGGAGGAAATGTGGAGGAGAGAGGGGGATGAGAGGAGGAAATGTGGAGGAGGAGAGAAGGGGATGAGAGGAGGAAATGTGGAGGAGGAGAGAGGGATGAGAGGAGGAAATGTGGAGGAGGAGGAGAGGGGGATGAGAGGAGGAAATGTGGAGGAGGAGAGAGAGGGGGATGAGAGGGGGATGAGAGGAGGAAATGTGGAGGAGGAGAGAGGAGGAGATGAGAGGAGGGAAGCGGAGAACGGCAGGAAGAGAGGAAGCAAAGGAGCGTACGTGACGTCAGAAGAGAATGACGGAGGAGGAGAGTGTGTGAGTGTGTGTGTGAGTGTGTGTGTGTGTGTGTGTGCGTGTGTGTGTGTGTGTGTGTGTGTGTGTGTGTGTGTAAGTGTGTGTGTGTGTGTGTGTGTGTGTGTGTGTGTGTGTGTGTGTGTGTGTTGTGTGTGTGTGTGTGTGTGTGTGTGTGTGTTTGAGTGTGTGTGTGTGTGTGTGTGTGTGTGTGTGTGTGTGTGTGTGTGTGTGTGTGTGTGTGTGTGTGTGTGTGTGTGTGTGTGTGTGTGTGTGTGAGTGTGTGTGAGTGCGCCACAGCGGGCCTGGGGTATTATGTCACGCCAGCAACAGATGGACAAGAGACTCGTGCCAACGCAGAAACTGTGTGTGTGTGTGTGTGTGTGTGTGTGTGTGTGTGTGGGGGGTGTGTTTTTCCTAAAGCTAAGGCATGAGACTTAAAAAGCAGCAAAGCAGCAAAGAGTGTAATTGCAATAGCATGGTACCTTACTGTACACACACACACACATGCACGCACGCACGCACACACACACACACACACACACACACACACACACACACACACACACACACACACACACACACACACACACACACACACACACACACACACACACACACACACAGTCACTACGTTAACATGATGTTTTCAATTCTGAATTAATAATGAATTAAAAAAATACTTTGATCTTTCTTTTAATTCTGAATAAGAGGTGTTTACATGACGTTTTCAAAGTTTTATTCAGAATAACATGGATTTCATTCCTAATTAAATGTCTCATGTGAACGTAGGCAATGTGTTGAAGTGCAGGCACAGACACGTTACTCGCTTCTTGCTCACTCGCCTACTTGCCCTCACCTGTGCAAAGGGACAGCCCTCAATGGTGCCCCAAGGGAGCAGTGCAGCGGGACGGTACCATGCTCAGGGCACCTCAGTCATGGAGGAGGATGGGGGAGAGCACTGGTTAATTACTCCCCCCACCAACCTAGCGGTTCGGGAGTCGAACCGGCAACCTTTGGGCTACAAATCTGGGCTGTAATCTGTTGTAAATGAGTGGAAGACATCACTGATGCACTTGTATGAGCATGTGACGCCCAAAAGTTCATGTTCAAGTCATATTACATGATGATCACAGACACGTTACTCGCTTCTTGCTCACTCGCCTACTTGCCCTCATGGAACGTTTGCTAAAAATTAGAGAGGCACCGGATCCTGATTTTTAGGATCCTGCCGGATACCGGATCCACTGCTTAAGATCCTGCCGGA
>NC_085873.1:51235274-51237774 GCF_034702125.1 Engraulis encrasicolus | reverse complement strand
CCGCCAGCTGCTCCCGATTGAACGTGTGTGCCATGCCCCCGTTGCAGTGTAATTCACCTCGCAACCCCCGCACGGATGGACTTGGTGGCTGGACTGTCCAAGCATTCCATTGGAGACTTCTGACTTGGGCGTGGGTGGGTTCCCCCGTGGGTAATGGACAGAGACAACTAGGCCTACCCCTTTGACTTTTAATCCAGTGGTGGTAAATAAATAGAACGAAAACTGGAACTTGTGTCTTGGTTTTTGGTGTTGTGCAGTGAACTCCCAGGGTAGTAGAATCAAAGTGGGCGCGCACACTTTGAAGATATTTGGGTGAAGTACAATCATGGTGCACTTAGAAAAAGTGTACTTGCAATATGTTAAAACGATTTACTTTAAAGCGCACTATAGAAAATCACACTTCAAAGACATTTGGGTGAAGTGTAATCATATCGCACTTTAAAAAAGTACAATTGCAATATGTTATTAAAAAATACACTTTTAGTAAGTTCACTATTAGAACACTATTAGTATATTCCTCTAAATACACTTTAGCCGAACATCTTTTAAGTCCACTTGAAGTATGGTTCGCTAAGTGTACTTTCTTTGAGAGCAACTTAATTACATCTAATTTTAAGTACACTTTAAATAAGCATATTGTAAACATACTTTTTCTTAGCACAAAAAGCATGAGTGCACTTTTAACATGCTAAGTACACTTCAGTCATGCTTTTATTGTACTAAATTGAACCACTTTTTCACCTGGGTTGGCTATCATAAATTCTAAAGACAGACCTGGTCGAGTCCAAAATCTTAATTTGGCAAGACCAGTGTCCGAGTCCAAGACAAGTCCGAGTCCAATTGATAGTGAGTCCAAGACAAGTCCAAGTCCATAAAACAACGGACTTGAGTCCGGACTCGAGTACTACAGCCCTGCCCTGCAGTGTGCTTGTATACCCCTACAGTGGTACACGGACCCCTGGTTGGGAAAACTGTACTGTACTGTAGCAGAAACTAATAGTGTATTGCAATGCAATATTACACACACACACACACACACACACACACACACACACACACACACACACACACACACACACACACTGGAGCAAACTAATACACTGTGTAAGTGTGGAAACGACATGCTGAATAAAACACACACACACACACACGCACGCACACACGCGCGCACACGAACGTACACACAACCACACACACAGACACACACACACTGGCACACACATATGCATAGCAATTCATGGACACACCCATTACGTAAATGCACGACTCATTTCTAAATACAACCTTCATGAACTTGAGGTCCTGTGCAAAGTCACTCTTTTGATAGCTGATATTGAATGGCCCTTGCAATCCGCTTTTAATGCATCTTTCCATTTCATTTATAAAGGACACAACTTCAAATACAAACACACACACAAACACACACACAGACGCACACGCACGCACACACACACACGCGCGCGCACACACGAGCGCGCAGGCGCACACACACACACACACACACATACACTCGGCACTCCCGCACGCACACACACACACACACACACACACACACACACACACACACACACACACACACACACACACACACACACACACACACACACACACACACACACACACACACACACACACACACACACACACACACACACACACACTCGACAGGGACCGCAACTGGGACAAGGTACACACACACACACACACACACGCACACACACACACACACACACACACACACACACACACACACACACACACACACACACACACACACACACACACACACACACACACACACACACACACACACACACACACACACGCAGGAGTATGAGCGGGATTGAAGAGAAAAGATATTTTTTGACAGGGTACAAAAATAAATATGTCTTTTTTTTACCAAACACCCTCTAAGTGCCCTTTCAGAAATATCTAGCGCTTCATTTTTAGATGCGTCCCAGCATCTCTATAAGAGGGTCTGTCTGTCCGTCCGTCCGTCCGTCCGTCCGTCCGTCTGAAACGCAATTGTGTCTGAAACGCATTCCTTCAATTGTTCCTTCATGTGGCCACAAGGCGGCAGACTTGCCATTTTGGACCGGAGCGAATGCGTGCAAGCATACCCTTTCTAACCGGATGCTAACGTTGGCGAAAAGTAGCCTAGCCACAGGCTAACTGACAAACGTGAGGCCAACAACTCAGCCGATCGTGATGTACGCCACAAATAGACCAATCGACCTCATATTTAGAAACTACAATGTTGATTTCTGCCTTCGATTTTCATCAGTTAAGAAATCTAGCGTCGGATTTAACACATTATTAAGGTAGTAAAGCGAGTTGTCGCCATGTTTGTTTTCCAGAATCGGGTAGAGAGCTCACGTGCAGCATTCTGGGTAATTGAGTTTCACTGCTTTGTGCCTAGACGGTGAAGCTGGTATTGAAAAAAAGTCCATAACGTGAGGCCAACAACTCAGCCGATCGTGATGTACGCCACAAATAGACC
>NC_085873.1:51207774-51215274 GCF_034702125.1 Engraulis encrasicolus | reverse complement strand
TAAGAGGTAAATCATCTAGTTGTTTATTTCCAGAATTCATGCTACCCATTCACTAATGTTACCTTTTTCATGAATAATTGAATACCACCACCATCAAATTCTAACACTGCATGAAAAGAGGAATATGTGGATGAGTTTTGCACCTTAAACTGCCTCATACCTCAAGCCACAGCATTTGCGGCTCCCCCATGCCCCCCTCCCATCCCCTTCTTAGGAGAGCCTTTAATATGTAAATGCCAGTGATCAGGTCGGGAGCTGCTACAGTCAATTTCAAGTGGGGTGGGGTGGGGTGAGGTCAGGTGGGTGGGAGGGAGTGGGGGGTCGGCAGGCCTGTTTCTAGGATTTTGGGGTCCCTAGGCAACGGGATTGTTGGGGCCCTAGGGCATTTTTTGGCCTTTTACTAAAATGTGTGTGTGTGTGTGTCTGTGTGTATGTTTGTTCACGCTGCCCAGTGGTGTTTTTCAGAATCACTAACCATTAAACCAGGGGTAGTGAACCTATGTCTCGAGGGCCCTTGAGGCCGTTTTATCCGGCCCCTGATATCATTATAATGTTTTGCAACTTCACATGAAATAGGCCTATGACATATTTTGCAGGCCTAAAGGAATCTTAGAAATTACATTTCCAATGCAATTAAGTTAGGCCTATATTCAGGGGACCTAGAAAAGGTGGGGACTGTTTTAAATGTGTCTACCTTTAAAGGTGTCTATATGTCTATATAGGCCTAATGGTGTCTATATATGCCTAAATTTCATGGGGAAATCCTGATTTGTGTTCATAGTACGGCCCCCGGAGGATTTTATGACCATGGTAGGAATTTGAAGTGGCCCTTCGAATGAAAAAGGTTCCCCACCCCTGCATTAAACCTTTCTTCTAGCCACAGCTCTGCTGTCAGTACATTTTATTATGATACTATAAGCTCAGAAATGAAGTTGATCAAACAATTCGATCGGTGCTATAAACATTTAAATGAACCGAATAGAAATCAGAATAGAAACATCTGAATGATCTTTCTTGGACATAGCCTACATTTTGAAGTGACCCTTTGAATTAAAAAGGTTCCTCACCCCTGCTTTTGAGGAAAAACATCAATGTGCTTGGCCACTCTGGTTTTTAAATTATTCTGAACTAGCAAGGATTGTTCAAGGAAGTTCAAAACAGACTGTCTCTGGTTAAATTAGTTCTACACCAAGCCTTTAGGTGGCAGTACAACTAATTCGCACAATGCGAATTCCACACACAAGCCACAAAGAAGCCATCTACCGCGGTCATCAACAACACCGACCTATCTGAACAGCACCACGCGCTGTCTGTGTGGTTTCACTGTTACAAGTTTCTTGGCGATATGGGGGAAAGTTCCTCACATACCAACGGAAAATGGGCTTCACATACATGTAAGTAAATTTTACTCAACTGTGGTTTAAAGTTTCAGTACTCAAGAGCGATTGAATAGCTCCTCTGAACACAGATCCGCCATTGCTAAGTTGTAGCACAAGTCCCCTCAATGAATGTGACTACTCTTGTTGCTGCTGTACGCTAGTAAATTCTGATAACTTGCGAGCATCGTAATGACAAAATGCAGTAGTGAAACGGTGAATATGTTAAGTATACTTGTTGATGGAAAGTTGTTTGACATTGCTCGTTCTCAATTGCCTTTCCCCTGCCTAAAGATGATTCCCAGTTTGTCGCTCCCAGCGCGGTTCGATCCCCAGTCGGTTCGCTCCCACTAGCCAGACTATCGAGCCCACCGAGCTAGTTATCTTTTTGATGCTAGTTTTTTTGTTACGTACCCTAAACCTAACCCTTACCTTAACCCTAAACCTAACCCTAAATTGCTTGTATGTGGTAGTGTATGATAATACGAGAAATGTAATCGGGTGGGATAGAACGCCTGGGATTGATAGAATCACCTGGGACTACACGTCCGGGAGTGATCTTACATGGGAGTGACCATCTCCCAGCGCTTAAGATTGACAAAGGCTACCGTTAGCATGCTATTGCGTTAGCTCATCAACTAGTTGCTGGGCACTGCTCATTTTTCACGTCTGCCCGGCATTTCGCTGATGAACTAACGCTTGGACGTCTTGCCAATGTATTTTACAGCGGCAAAAATGCATCTAGGCGACGTTGGCAAGATTGGTGTGCCGTCTGGGTATGTTGGTTTTCAGTGCTGGGCAGTAGCGAAGCGACTAGTTTAATGACATTCCCTAGTAGCTTGGTCGTAGCGTCATTACTCGACTAACGTCCCTGTAGTTAGGAAAGAAATAGTTTGGAAATCAATGTGAAATACCCTGGCATTTGCAACAGTAGGCAACCTGTCCTTAAAAAGTATGGGTCCTCAAAACACCACTTGTTGCACAAATAAGTGTTGCAATAGAGCACGCCACCCCGAAATCAATGTGAAATACCCTGGCATTTGCAACAGTAGGCAGGCAGCATGTCCTTAAAACGTATGGGTCCTCAAAACAGCACTTGTTGCACAAATAAGTGTAGCTGGCCTCTTCAAGAAATTGAAATTATGCATGGTCACTTTTTCTTATTGTTTCACGTGGAGGTCTACTGACATTGTCTAAATAATGTAGGCTAGTTTATGTCCATGTATTATATTAGGACCCAAGGTTAATGGGTTATTCTGTTTACCATGTTTTCACAGGCTGCTGTCTCATAATATGGCGAAGACGAGTCACTAAGGCCTAACAGCTCTTATGAGGAGCAGTCTTGCCATAGAAGACTGAAAGCATGTAAGATTAACTTCTTTGTGACCAATATGACTTGCTCATTGATACATTAGCTATGTCAATATGAGATGCATGGCGAAGTATTTAATTTATTTGTCTCTCTTCTAGGAGCTGTAGAAACAACAGGGTGCCTGCTGCAGTATGACGAGGACGCCCTGATCATAGAAGGTCCAGTGTCTTGGCAGGGTGAAATGGCACTGATATCGGTATGTGGTGATATCAGTTAAAATTAATGAATTAATTCTCATATCTGAATAATGTGAACACTGGATTTACCACACACTCACACACACCCTAGTCCTAGATGATACAACCAAGGTTACTTTTACCACAGCTCTGGCACTGCATCAAATTTCTTTTCTTTTTTATAGAACTGGACAGGTCATTTATTCGTTCCCCTTGTTTTTTGCAGTGTCCTGCAGGATGCTGTGTCCTGCAATCCTGTGTGCTGTGCTACAGACGCGTGTGGAGGTCAACCCGAAATGGGCACAGTAGAGTGAAAGAGTGTAAGCTTAACCTATAGCCTACGTCAGGGTTGGGGAACCTTTCTCATTCGAAAGGCCACTTCAAATTCATCCGAGGGGCCATAAAAGTCCTCCAAGGGCCGTACTATGAACACAAACCAGGATTTTCCCTTTCACTTTAGGCCTATATTGAAGGAAGCCACATTTAAACAAACGCCAACTTCAGGTTCCCTGAATATAACTTAATTGTATTGCTAATGTATTTTCTAAGATTCCTTTACAAAATATGTCATATTTCATGTGAAGATGGAATTGCATTAAAATTATATCGGGGGCCGGATAAAACAGCCTCAAGGGTCGCAAACGGCCCTAGAGACATAGGTTCCCCACCCCTGTCCTACATTGTCAATATGACTTGTGCTACTTTATAGATAAGTTGTCAATGCTGTGCATTGCTATGTTTTGATTTATTTTCTTACATCCTACAGATCCTGGCAGGGAGACGGTTAGTGTCCTGCAGGATGGTGATGGGCAATCTTACAAGAGACCACAGAAAACTGATATAGTGTAAGATTATCCCTGTTGGGCTCAATATGTCTTGCTTATTGATATATTTGCTATGTCAATATGAGGTGCATGACGAAGTATTTATTTATTTGTTATTTCTACAGCTCCCAGAAGTGAGACTGAGTGCTTGTTGCAGTATGACGAGGAAGCAGTGACCAGAGACCTTCAGTAGACCCTGCTGGCATGATTGGCGGCTGAAGAACATAATCAACAGCAATGTTTACTTTATAATATTGTACATACCTGTATAGTCTGCACTAAAATGCTGTACCTGTACTATTTTTCCTCTTACTTTAATATTTACCACGTATTTACTATGAATTGACAACTTTTACTCAAATCCATTTTTGTATGTGCCCTGACTAAAACTATCCTTAAACCTAACCTGTCAGAGGTGTAATAACAACCTGCTCTTAGCAATGTGGCAGCAGTCTACTTGGATGCAGCGGGGAACATAGAACCCTTTTTTTGAAAAAGCATTGTATGTTTCTGAGTTTTATGAATTGTGCCCTTCCCAAACCTAACCTGTCGTAGGGGCCTATGAAATCCGTTTTATTTTTCCTCATTCAGTTTTTTTCTGATTTATTTTTTGCCAAATTGTTTTTTTTTTTTTTTTTTACATTTTTGAACTTATTTTCCCCTTTCACCCCCCCCCCCCCAAATAAAATAAAATAAATAAATTCTTAGTTATTTAGTTCAAACTGGTGTGTGGACAGAGCCAACCACTCATGGTTGAATGGTAGGTAGAGAAAAGAAAAGAAGAATTACCTACTAGCTTTTTGTAATATCAGCCCTCAAAAATATTCCAGGTAATAAGGTAGCTGTATTGTAATTGTACATGCGCATATATTCTATTAAATACACGTGACGCACGCACCCAACTAGAAGGCGAATTCACTTCTGGTGCATTGAAGTTGTTGGACTCTGGCTGCATCAGGTTTTCTCGAATACTTGGCTGTATTGCAACGTGCAGCTTAGAGACATTTTGGGTCACGTTATATGTAGGCATTAAATAAATAGCCTCGCAAAGTCCCTACCGTCTACCGTTTCACTCAAACACATGTTTTACAAGACGGCCGTTTTCTTCTGATGGTGACTTGACCCTTTTTCAAAGTTGATGCTAACTTTTAGTCACTATGCACGGAGAGCCGCCCGTCTTTTCTGTGTCGCATCGCATTTGTCTTAACAGACGGTCAGGACAACGCGTTTATGCCTGACCTCACCTGTTCGACTTGGCAAAATTTGAGTGCTGTTGAGTATTAAGATTTCTTCAATGCTCTGACGGCCAGTGTTAGGACGTGGGAGACAATCGGAAACGCCGCTTGGGAGAGAGATGCGTGTTTGTTTCCTAATTGTACATTTGTGACCTGAGTAGGCTACTGTACATCACTGCATATAGCCTAGAGTATATTGTTTGCAGGGTATGTGTGTAGTTTTAAATTATGTATATTTATGAAATGCACGGTTCCTGTCTAAGTGTGTGTACATTGTTTGGTGTGATATTAAAAGCATTTAAAAAAATCATTTTCATTTCATTCATTTTCATTTTATCAATAAATTCACATCATGCATGCTGAAGCCCCATCACAGTGCAGTCTATAATGATGTGAATATAATGATGTGAATATACAAAGTAAAATCAACCTAGGTATATTAGTAATAATAATTTTTGCATTATTATACGGACCTACTGTATAGGCCTACGGTATGCATAAATTAATCCAACGTGACCAATAGAAGGTCGTAGCTGACGACCCTGCTAACCAACAGCGCAGCTCTTTTACTTTGAGTCACGTGTCTTTTTCGTCCAATAAGAGCAAGGCTAGTCCGCGTTCCGGGCTGGCTGTCATTGCCTTTGATGTTAATCGTTGGGCCATTAACACCCTGCTGTGAGACCTCTCCACGGCTTTGATTCGCTTCCGGGCGATTTACGTGTCACCAAAACTGTTAATTTCGCATTCTCTCAGCGCTCAAAATCAGACGAAAGTTAGGCAAGTCCGTGGGCGATTTGGGACGAGTTCATTGTCACAAATCCCCCTTTTCGTGCTGTGTAAGCATTCATTATGACTCGGAAAATTGCACTTTTCATACATGACAAGGGGGGTCTTCTCCATGGTCCGCCATTTTGAATTTCCAGAAATAGACATTTTTAGCTGCAAAAATGACTGTACTTGGGCCATACTAGAAAAATGTATTAAGTTTATTACTTAGTACACTTTCACAAAAATATCAAATTTGGCAATAGGTAACCCAGTTTCAATGATCAGCATAGTTGCAGTACCTTTTTTGACCATTTCCTGCACAGTGTACCTTTAAGAATCAGATGATTTAACTCTTACACGTAACTGGGATTTTGGGAAGCTATCTAATCCCTGAACTCGAATGGATGGATTTCTTCTTCAATAACAATTGTGGCTCACATTTACTGTTGTAACGTAGCCTACATTTACAGTTGTCACGGTTCGCAGAGAGAAAAAAAAACAGTCCAGCTTTGTGTGGATACTTCTACTGATGATAACTGATTTCACTGGCTAGCTCATCTCATCTCATAAGATTCCAAATTAAAAGTGTCCAAAGTGTCAAGGAGCCAAAGTCACTGTGCGTAGTCCAAGGAAGAGATCCAGGGTCAAGTATCAATTGAAGAATCCACAGGTTGCACACTGTGTAGCCCCCCTCCCCCTCCCTTTACAATCACTCTCACACACACACACAACACACACACAAATTTACTGGCAAGCTCATCTCACCTCATAAGATTCAATATCCGATGGGGCACTAACATCCTCTGCAAATGAGAGAAATGGACATCACTATACTATCATAGATGTATCTGTCAACACTCTTTCCTGGTCATGTTAAGCTTGTCTATCCCAACTCACAGACAGTTTTTTTTGCACAATTACCTTTTTATATTTACCTACATTTCTATTTCCCTCTTCCTGACTATTCCTGTGCTATTTGTATCTTGAAATGTCCACGTGGGCATTTGTGTAATTGTGTATTTATGTAAGCTATTAGACACCTGCATTTCCCCCTGGGGATCAATAAAGTTACTCTACTCTACTCTACTCTACCAGTGGAGCTCCACAGCTACACACGATGGCCTGGTATTTTGGGAAGCTCTCTACCGTAATCCCTGAACTTGTATGGATTGCTTCTTCAATAACAATAAAAATAATTGTGGTGGATCACATTTACCGTTGTAACGTACATTTACCGCTGTGACGGTTTACAAAGAAAAAAACAGTCTAGCTCTGATTACTTTTGGCTTAAAGGGGCCCTTCATAATAAGCTGATCCTTCTACTGATTACTGATGTTACTGGCTAGCTCATCTCACCTCATAAGATTCAATATCCGATGGGGCATTCACACCTGACCCTCTGCAAATGAGGGAAATGGACATTCATTAATTTCAGCAGGCACTTGCCAGCTGTTAGAAGTAAAGGGCTCTCAACTGGAGCTGGAAGAGAAGACGCCTCTACATTTATCAGGCGGTCTTTACTCTCCTTTCCTATCATGTTCCCTCCTTTCCTCTCCTTTCCTTTCCTTTCCTTTCCTTTCCTTTCCCGCCCTTTCCTTTCCTTTCCCACCCTTTCCTTTCCTCTCCTCTCCTCTCCTTTCCTTTCCTTTCCTTTCCTATTATGTTCCCTCCTTTCCTTTCCTATCATGTTCCCTCCTTTCCTTTCCTTTCCTTTCCTTTCCTATCATGTTCCCTCCTTTCCTCTGCTTT
>NC_085873.1:51182774-51185274 GCF_034702125.1 Engraulis encrasicolus | reverse complement strand
TCACGTTCTGTGGACTTGAAAGCAGCATGGAAAAAAAGTGCCACCTCATACATTTACTAACATTTAAATCTACATGGAAATGGACAATAAAAATATCACAGGTGGAAAAAAACAAGGCCATGCATTTATTTTCATTGTATTTTGGTGGTAAAAGGTATCGGTATCGGTACTCGGTATCGGCAAGTACACACATTAGTGTACTCGTACTTGTATCGGTTTTCAAAAACGTGGTATCGCTGCATCCCTGGTTAGTGGGCATGATAATACAGTAAGGTTGATAGGAAATTTCATACACAGATTAAGTTCAATGGTCTTCACAAAAACAGAGGGGCAGGATCTGCACACTGCTGGGAAAAGACTTAATTTATTGGGAGCAACGTTTCGACCATAGATCTTCAGGCGGAGATGCCTGAAGAAGATCTATTAATGAAACGTTGCTCCTAATAAATTAAGTCTTTTGCAAGCTGTGTGCAGATCATTCCCCTCTTCTACAAATGCTATTTTGGACTTGGCACTTGTTGATGCTTTCCTGTTGCATGTGCGTACCTTCCACTACACTTCACAAAATAAACACACAAGAACACCACAGATGAAGGCATAGTCGAGAATTTACTGTTATCTTTCTTTAGCCAGACCTTGGTCAACAAGCAAAGAACACATTGATGCTTTGTTGAATAATACCAACTCTATCAACATTTTGCCGGAAGTCTGAAGCGGGCACTAGCATTTACAATAAGATATTCTGCAACTTGCAGGTGTCTTTTTTAATAAACATTTTGTTTTAAAGTGGCAGCACCAATGCTGCATGAATGAATAGTAAAATCACATGGCCTCAAGAAACAAATGGCAATGATTGTAGTTGAAAACATAATTTATTAGTCACTTATTTATAATTTAGGGGGTTAACCCTCTGGAGATTTCGTTGGATGCCACAGTAAGACTGGACTTAGCCCAAGGTCAGTTAAAGTCACACATTGATCTTGTAGTGAATGGTTAAATGCTGAGGCTGCTCTTCAGAAACAGGCCCTGAGGTCTACCAACATTTTCGTACAGCATCAATTGCCTCCACTTTCTAAGTCCAACTAACTCAGGCGTGGGGAACCTATGTCTCGTGGGCCGTTTGCGGCCCTTGATGCCGTTTTATCCGGCCCCCGATGTAGATTTAATGTTGTGCAGCTTCACATGAAATATGACATATTTTGTAAAGGAAACTTAGAAAATACATTTTCAATACAATTAAGTTATATGCAGGGGGCCTAGAGAAGGTGGGGTCTGATTTAAAGGTGGCTGCCTTCAATATAGGCCTAAAGTGCAGGGGCAAATCTTTGTTTGGATTCATAATGCGGCCCTCGGAGGACTTTCACGGCCCTCAGATGAATCTGAAGTGGCCCTTTGAATGAAAAAGGTTCCCCACCCCTGAACTAACTGGACCTTCCTGACGGAAAGTGGCAACACAAAATGACAACAAATTCTTGACATGGTTTAAATGGGCGGGACAGTCAGGTCAGCCAATGAGAGAAATGCAACTGACAGATTAGCCAATCAGAGACAGGCGAACACAAACACACACTGACCTCGAGCGGCAGGTCCAGGAAGTTCTCGCGGCTGAGACGACCCTTGACCTCGCTCTGGTAGGAGGAGCCTCCGAACACCACCGCAACGTTGACGGACGGCTCGTGAGCCACACCCAGCGGTCGCCCCCGGCAACGCCACACGTTGCCTAGCGACAGCAGCAGCAGCAGCAGCGACAGGAGGCCCATCGCACACACACACCCCTACGTCCTGCAACAGAGCACAAACACACACACACGTTAGAGATACACACAAGAGGACCATCGCACACACACACACCCCTACGTCCTGCAACAATGCACAAACATACATACACACACGTTAGAGATACACGCATTTGACACACGCCCCTGACTGTACATCAAAGAAACTAGCGGGAAGAACTGTCACACGTTGGACAATGTATTGGCAATGGTGTAGTATGGAAAATTTGAGGACACATGACTGTGGGTTGCACATGTGCAGACAGCCGTAGAAACTGGAATTTTATTGTGGGTGTGAGCAGTTGTGAGTTCCAGCTCAGATGCAGGAAACAGCTGGAAGTCCAGGAGAAAGGTAAAATTATATATTATAACGCAAGAGGAGATGAAAAATGAGCTTATTACTAGAAATGGAAAGTCAGAGAACTCATGTCAGGAAAGGCTATTCCTCTTGTCTCAAAAATGGAATCCATAGGAAGGCATACCAGATTCTGTTTAGCTTTTTTTCCTTTAGGTTTCAGGTAGCGGGTACTTGTTCCCTTCAGACGGGAGATACCGCACACTCTTGTCCAATTTATTTAAACAAACAACGTATCGGCCTGGAGTCCGTTTCTCAAAAGCGTCTTTGCTATCGTCGTTAGCAAAGTCCTTCGTAAGAGCGACTCAACTCTCTCTCGACAGCGACGCTCACCACTAAATCCAAGGGAACGGTAAGACGGTCTTAAGAC
>NC_085873.1:51167774-51170274 GCF_034702125.1 Engraulis encrasicolus | reverse complement strand
TGCCAAATTTGATCTTTTCGTGAAAGTTTATTAAGTAATAAACTTAATTTTTCTAGTATGGCCCAAGTACAGTCATTTTTGCAGCTAAAAATGCCTATTTCTGGAAATTCAAAATGGCGGACCATGGAGAAGATCCCCCTTTTCATGTATGAAAAGTGCAATTTTCCCAGTCATAATGAATACTTAGAATTTGATGGTGGTGGTAAGTATTCATGAAAAAGGTAACATTAGTGAATGGGTAGCATTAATTCTGGAAATAAACAACTACAAATCTCACACAGTGTCCCTTTAAGGAAAAAAGGTTAAGAACCACTATGCTAATGCACATTTAGGTGGTGAATGGCGTATGGGTAGGTACTGTCCCTAAGAGCGTGTGGTGTTGCATGGGATACTGCCTGCGGTACCTTTTCCCTGAAGGTAACAGTGTGAATAGGTGGTGTGCTGGGTGTGTAGGGTCACTCAGAGGTGATGTTTTCAGGCTTTCCTGGCAAGTCTGGTGTTGTAGTGTGAGGCTAAGGTGGGAAGACTGTGGCCAACAGAATGGCGTTGCATTTCAACCTGCTATCCTATCCCCTGCATGTCTATTTGAACATGAGCTTGACCAAGGTCACAATCTCCCATCACGTCATGCCAACAAGGTTAAAACCAAAATGTCTGAAGGGCAATAAACTTCAGAAAGGTTGTTTCTGTAAATAAAATGGCCAAGAGTGTGCGGTATCTTTCCCTCTGGAGGGCAACAAACTCTAAACCGAATATTCATAATAGACTTGGCCTTTCATTTTGAATGTACGTACATTACATTACACATTACATTATCCAAAGTGAATTACAGTGATTAACAGGGTATTGGTTACAGTCCCTGGAGCAGTGTGGGAATGGGCGCCTTTCTCAAGGGCTTGAGAAAGGAAGGGATTGGTAGGAGAGTACACAACAGAACATAGCAACCAAACAAGAAACTGCACACAATTGCACACCCTAGCAACCAAACGAGCAAAGCAAATACAGGCGCAAAACACCCCAGCAACCAATCAAGCAACCACATAAACAACAGCATACCCTAGAAACCAAACAAGCAACCACACACAACAGCTTACCCTAGAAACCAAACAAGCAACCACATAAACAACAGCATACCCTAGAAACCAAACAAGCAACCCCATCCAAAGAAACACACAAGCAAGCAAACGAGCAACCACACAAACAACAGCACACCCTAGCAACCAAACACAACACACCTTTTGTAACGATCGCCCCTTACTGTAAAGGGAGTGCGCAACATTATTCGGCAAGCAGATTTTTTGACCATATCATCCTTTTTACGCATATTTCCAGCACAAAATCTGTCTGAACATGAAACCCTATTGGATTTAAGCATTTGAGGTCATACACATGTGGATGACCTAGAATACTTCAATCCCATGCGTTTCCATGTATATCAAGCTGGATCTTGGAAAATATGCATAAAATGGACGATATGGTAAAGCAAAAAAACTTGTTTGCCTAATAATTAGTGTTGCACCGATAACGATACCAGTATCGGTGGATCGGTGGATCGGCACTGAAATGGTGGTATCGGTATCGGCGAGTACCAACAAATAGGGCACCGATACCATTTAAAGGTGCTTGTATGACACTTAAACATTCTTGAAATTAGTTATTTCTTAGAGGTATTTAAAAAGAATAAAAGGTTTTGCTGGATTCACTTTGTATTAGTCTTTTCCCTTTTCCCAAAAAATGGTATTGGTGCCACACTACTAATAATTCTGCACCCCCTGTACTGTATAGCGCCTTTCCACTGCTTCGGTTGAAGGTGGAGATTGTGCACATCATCCCAGGGAAAAGAGCAGGACAAAGGCTGACTGTAGTTTTCAAAGTGAGAGGTCCGCACACTTAAAGGAACAGACCACCCTTTTTTGATTTTCACATATTTGCAGTATTTCCCAACATTATTCATGAATGTGCATATAATTTTCATCTCAGTGTTTTCAGTACTTAGATTTATTGGATCAGAATTATTAGCATAGCTTAGCATAATCACTGGAAGTAACTGGTATCTTTAGCATCAAGCCACAAGTGGTCACTGGACGGAATTAAATTGCCGTTTTACACTCTGGTGAATTTTACATTAATTTTAAAATGGTTTATAAGTACATTTGATTGTGTTTTATTTTGTACCATAGACTTGCATTGCTATGCCTAATGTGGCTATGCTGTTAAACGGGGCAATGCAAAAACATAGACGAAAATTATATGCACATTTATAAATAATGCTTGGAAATACTGCAAATATGTGAAAATCAAAAAAGGGTGGTCTGTTCCTTTAAAATCCTTTTTGTTTTCTTGTATTATTTCATGGCTGGATAGCGTTTCGACTTCACAGTCGTCATCAGATTCTCTACCTCTATTCTCTACCTCAGTGATTTTCAACCTATGGGCCGGGGCCCGCTGGTGGGCCCTGAAGGTATTCCAAGTGGGCCTTGAAATAATTTCCTACAAATTA
>NC_085873.1:51147774-51155274 GCF_034702125.1 Engraulis encrasicolus | reverse complement strand
TGCATGGTTGTCAAAGAGGCACATGACAACTGCATCCTGAATTACAACAGGAGGGGAACATTGTACAGAATAGCAATGTTATCAGGGTTTCATTTTTTTTTTTTTGGGGGGGGGGGGATTGGCAGGGTGGGGGTGTCTCAAGTTTTGGTTCCACTTTTTCTTATTGACTTTAATCAATCACAGTTTAAAGTATAAAGTAACTCTATTGATATTTCCTAAAATGTAAGGCGTACCAACCCCCTTACTGTAAATGAGGCCGCTTCCATGGAAATAGTTTTTGATTAATAGCTATATAATTCGGAAGCTTCGAACCTTATTAGCAATTGAATTAAACAATGATGTAAACATCATCACTATCAGACGTGCTAGGTGTGTCACAGGCCACATGCTCAGAGCCTTTAAGAGACTGGGCCCAACAGCGCAGACAGCACCAGTGTGTGTGCGTGTGTGTGTGTGTGTGTGTGTGTGTGTGTGTGTGTGTGTGTGTGTGAGTGTGTGTGTGTGTGTGTGTGTGTGTGTGTGTGTGTGTGTGTGTGTGTGAGAGAGAGACAGAGAGAGAGAGAGAGCGTGTGAGAGAGAGAGAGAGAGAGAGAGAGAGAGAGAGAGAGAGAGAGAGAGTCCACAATACGCACTGTAGATTGCTTCCACAGTGGCATCCACAATACTATCAGGAAATGCACTGTACTCTAGATTGTCTCGACAATGACATCCACAGCAGTCAGGAAATTGGTTTGCTTCAGCCAATTAAAATGACAGAGCAATGGTGGAGCCACCGACTCCATCTACATACGCATATAATAATGTGTCATATTTCAGCCTTCGCCTTCGCGTGTGTGTCAACACATTTTTGTTTCATTCATGTGTGTCGATGCAATTTTTGTGGGTTTGGTCCATTTCTCTGTTTTGCTTTGTTACTGTCATGTTAGTGCGTAATGACAGAAAAAAAACAAGAAGTTTTGGCATCTCCGCCTTGACTTCGAGCCGTTTAATGACAGAATAAAACGAAAAGGTTGGCGTCTGCGCCTTGACTTTTGAGACGTGTATTGCTTGGTGCGTCTGCTCACAAAAAGCTAGCGATACTAAAAACAACAAAAAAAATGAGGCGCACAGAAGGCTTGGGGCGAAAACTATATGTTGTAGTCAAAAAATAACAAAAAAAGCACCTGTTACTTGTCGGCTACGATATACAGTTTAGTTTTCAACACCAGCCTTATGTCCTCCTCACCAAACCTACACCATGACTGTCATTTAACCCCTTCTGTCCTGGAGACACATATATGCTGCATTCAGGATTTTGTGATTTGAGCTGTTTTATTAAATGTGGGTATGTTAGAGCTGAATGAAAACATTATAATGCAAGAGGAGGGTCTTGGCTTTTAAATGTAACTCATTTCATGTTCGAATGTGCTTCGGAGGCTGAGATATTTAGGATTTAATAGGAAGAGGGCACCCTTTCCCAAAAAGGGCTTAGGACAAAATGGATTAAAAAAAAGTGTATGTCCTGTCACAATTTGAGTACCAGAGTACCAACAGACACAAAGGGCAGTCATGGGTAAGCGGTTAGGGCGTCAGACTTGTAGCCCAAAGGTTGCCAGTTAGACTCCCGACCCGCCAGTTTGGTGGGGAGAGTAATTAACCAGTGCTCTCCCCCATCCTCCTCCATTACTGAGGTACTCTGAGCATGTTTAAAAAAAAAAAAAAAAGGTTCGCACACTCCTTTGGATTTTTTTCTTCTTTAAGTTATTTTTTCTTCTTTTTATTCATTCATTCAATGGCAATGACCCTGAGCATGGTACCATCCCGTCACCCTGCTCCCTTGGGGCGGCTTTGGCAGTGTTCACCTGTGTGCTGTGGAGTGCTGTGTCACAATGACAAAGGGAGTTGGAGATTCCCAGTTGGGCTTTCACTTTTCACTTTTCACAAAGGTGGATAAAGGCTAATACTGAAAGTTCAGAAAACACTGACTTTTGACTTTTGAGACGTGTATTGCTTGTTGCGTCTGCTCACAAAAAAGTAGCGATACCAAAAATAACAAAAAATGAGCACACAAGGCATGTGTCAAAAACTATATGTTGTAGCCAAAAAGTAAAAAAAAAGCCTTTTGTTACTTTTTGGCTACAATATGTAATTTGTCAACACCAGCCTTATGTCATATGCCATAACTGTAATTTTAAAAAGTGTATTGATTTCACAGAGTACCAACAGGCAATACAAAGGTGGATATAGGCTAATACTGAAAGTTTATTTGAAAAAAAACTGCACACTGAATACTGTTTGGTTGACACTTAACTTGACGCCGGCGTCATACGTATGACATAACAGTGTCATAATATTGTCATAACAGTGGCATGACACAGTCATGAGCGAGTCATAAACATGATGTCGATGTCATTAAGGTTTTATGGTCATGAAAAGTTGACATTGTTAGGGCTGCCTTTACCATAGCCGAATGTCACTTATTGACAAAGTCATAAAATGTTTATGACATTGACATAATGTTGATGACACATGCATGACTGTGTCACGACACTGCTATGTCATACGTATGACATCATCAAGTAAAGTGTTACCTGTCTTTAAAAAATAAATAAAAATTCTTGGAGCGAAAGAAAAAAGGGAAAAAAAGAGAACTGTATTCAGTGTGTTGTAGTTTCTGAACTTTCAGCATTGCTCAAGTTTTCCTGCCTTACACGTCCACCTGTATCACTGAAGGCTTGTGCATAATAAGAGTGTTCACGTAGGCTACTGTGATTGTGAATATATGCCTATCTACTGTGGTGCATGAAGTTAGATTTTCTCATGGTTTTCAAATGGTAATTTCTGACTGCGGATCACGAAAGCCGTCGGGCGAGTCTCCATTCTCTTTTTAATGGCTCATTTGAGCACTTGAAAACCCTGCCCAATGTCCCTTTAAAGCAGTAAAAACACGTTTCAATTGGCAGGTTAGGGTCAGGAATGGGTTTCGGTCTGGCACAGTGTGGCATTAATGCGTTGTTGGAATATGATTTTTTAAATGTATTTATTTCTACAGGACAGTGCACATTAATGAACATATATGTAAATATGCCAGATTGTAGCCCAAGGGCTAATTTCCATCTGGTGTCCAAAATAGTCAGGGTAGATGTTTACAAGCAATTAATGCATTGTTGGAATATGAATGTTTTATATACTAACTACATGGCCAAAGTATTTAGCTCATGTGAGGATTGTCACTCTTGCCACAGTGTTGCATGATGTGGGGGAAAAAAAAACATCAGGACAACATGCACGCAGCGCGCACGCACGCACACACACACACACACACACACACACACACACACACACACACACACACACACACACACACACACCGTGGCCTGTCCACAACTTGCTCTTCAGCATGTTTACTTCCTCACGGCCTCTCGTTCTGTCTGCTATCTGTCAACTGAGCTGTTGATAGAGGTGGGGGTGTGTGTGTGTGTGTCGGGGGGGGGGGGGTGTACGTGTGTGAGAGTGACTAGAGAAATATATATGGAAGGAGTGAGTGTAATGTGTGTGTGTGTGTGTGTGTCTGGGTGTTTGTGTGTGTGTGTGTGTGTGTGTGTGTGTGTGTGTGTGCACGCGTGTGTCTGTGTGTGTGTGCGTGCGTGCGTGTCTGTGTGAGCGTGTATGTGTGTGTGTGCGCCGCGCGCACGTGTGTGTGTGTGTGCGCGTGTCTGTGTGTGTGTGTGTGTGCGCGTGCGAGCATGCATGTGTGTGTGCGTGCGTGTGTGTGCGTGCGAGCGAGCGTGTGTGTGTGTGTGTGTGTGTGTGTGTGTGTGTGTGTATGTGTGCGCACGTGTGTGTGTGTGTGTGTGTGTGTGTGTGTGTGTGTGTGTGTGTGTGTGTGTGTGTGTGTGTGTGTGCGCGTCTGTGTGTGTGTGTGTGTGTGTGTCTGTCCTCTTTGACAGGACAGAGGAAAGTTGCCCCCTCAAGTGAAGCCATGAATACTGATGGCGTGTAAGGAAGGTCTCCCCCTCCCTCTCTCTCTCCCTCTCTAATTCTCTGTCTCTCTCTCTCTCTTTCTCCCTCTCTTTCTCTGTCTCTCCCTCTGTCTCTCTCTCCCTCTCTCTCCCTTTCTCTCTCTCTCTCTCTCTCTCGCTCTCTCTCTCTCTGTCCCTCTTTCTCTCTATCTTTCTCTGTCCCTCTCTCCCTCTTCTCTCTTTCTCGCTCTCTCTTTCTCTCAAACATGCACTCACACCACCTACACACACACGCACACACACACCGACAACACACACACCGACAACACACACACACACACGCACACACACACCGACAACACACACACCGACAACACACACACACACACACACACACACACACACACACACACACACACACACACACACACACACACACACACACACACACACACACCGACAACACACACACACACACACACACACACACACACACACACACACACACACACAGATATGGTCTATGAAAGTCCCCATCTGCAGTCCTTCAGTGCCGGGTGGGTGTCAAGAGGTAAAGAGGTGCGCGTACTTGACTGCAGTATTAGCAATAATTAATTAACTACCAACCCCTCAGCTGTGGCCCAGACTATTTCCCTCCACAACAAAAGTAACTCGACTGCACTGTATTCATCTGCACTAACCTTGTCAGGGCCTGTGACAGCTTTTACTGGGCCTGAGACAAAGTCATCAACTGCAACAGACGTAGCCTCTTACTGCAGCTGGGGTCGCCGGCGACCCTATTCACATGCTGAAAATGCTTAACTACATCATAACAGCATTGCTATGAGCTGAGCTAAGGGGTTAAACATGCTTTCATACATCAATCGACTCTTTTGCTTTTGTTGAATCAGTCGTAATAGTCTTATCACTCCATGTTGGTAAGATCTTCAAGTTATGTGGGTTGTATGTAATGTATGTATGCATGTCTGTTTATAGGCTTGTGTCCTGTGTTTTTTTTTTTGTCTGTTGTGCAATAGTCTTGTGATGTGATGTTATGTGTACGTCCTGTCGTAAACGAGTGTTGCTCAGGGATGCAAAATGAATGTCATTGAGGTAACACTTTATTTTAGGGATACATCTATTACCACTAATACATACAATGTTAATGCCTGCATAAGTAACTTGTAAGATATATAAGTAAATGCTAAGGCCTACTAGGTCCTTACTAAATCGGTAATAAATCCCTTATTGTGCATGAACAAGACATTTGTGAATACATGCCTAACAAATGTTTGATTTTGCATTGTACATGCCTTACAAGTTACTTGAACAGGCAACTTGTATGCATTAGTGCTAATACCTGTAGATGTATCCCTAAAATACAGTGTTACCGTCATTGAAAACTGAAAATAAAGTCTAATTGTATCATATCGTATCGAATCATATCGTATCGAATCGTATCGTATCGTATCGTATCAGAAAGGCTCCCCTCCACCACCCGATACATAAAACATAATGAAAGCCCCACCTATTCTGAACCACACTCTCTCAGTTGGACCGGGACCACACTGAGCCATGTGTTGAAATCAGGGATACACCGATACACATTTCACATTTCACTTCCGATCCGATCCTGATATCTAAATTTGAATATCTGCCTATACCGATGCTACTCCGATCCTATTCCAAAACCACATATATGCACGGGTTTCAACTTGAGGTAGGCCCAGGTAGACTATTTGGTCAGAAAAGTTAGTCAAAAGAACAGGAAACCAATTAATCAGTAAAAAGTTTTACTTTTAAAACATTACATCTGGCTCAATGTCAGTATCAGGAAAATTCCGATACTTTGGGAAAATTCGGATCCGATCCAATCTCTGAATTATGTTGATATCTGAACCCAATACCGATACACCGATACTGATATCCCATCCCTACTTGAAATCAGAAGCAACCAACTGTAACATCTGCATAAGTGATTGACTTTGGATGGAGACAAGCGACAAAAACTAAAACTGCTAAAACAGTTAAAGCTACCAAAGTGATCGGTAACTAAACTCCGGCGACTAAAGTAACTGAAAAGAGTCACAAATTGTTGAACTTCATGCAATCGAGCTGTGACAGGAGCAGCCGTGGTGTAATGGGTAGGGAGTAGAACTAGATCGCAGGGTTGCAGGTTCAATACCCAACCTTACCAATCCCTTCTCTCCATTTGCTGAAGTGCCCTTGAGTAAGGCACCTAGTATACACCACACTACTCCAGGGACTGTAACCAATACCCTGTAACATCTGTAAATTGCTTTGGTTTAAAGCGTTAGCTAAGTGTGCCATAATGTAAAAGATTTCACATTGCAGCAGTGTGCATTGAAGGATGTCCTTTTTAAATGAGTAAGCAGAATCTAATGTTTGTATTTCCCAAAGTCATCAGCCACTTGAGTGACAAAAGCAAACAGAATTATTTAGCAGCTGTATTCCAGCAGCCACAAAAGCAATTTTACAGCCGTAGTCGCCTGTGGTGTTGTGGGAACACAATATAACACAGTGGTGCTTCTCAACCTTTTTTGAACAAGCGCCCCCTTTGACCTCATCAGGTCAAGTCAAGTCGGTTTTATTGTCAATTTCTTTACATGCACTGGTCATACAAAGAATTGAAGTTACGTTTCTTACTTTCCTAAGCAGACATAGACATATACTTTAGGTGTGGACATAGACAATTAGACATAGACAGTACACATACATTACACCTAGAGTACCAGATACAAAACCCTCACAGACATATAAAGTGCAAGACTGGGCAACAGCAGACTTACATAGAACATACGCCTCCCCATGCCCTCCTTAGTATTAAAAAACAAAAACAAAAACAGACTAATAATGCCCCCAAATGGCAACTGAGCACCCCCAACACCCCCCCCCCCCAAATCCCCACCCCACCCCTGCTATAGCCCCCTAAATGCCCCCCTAGGGCTCTCTAACGCCCCCCTGGGAACACTACATGTGAATACACATGCCCAGTGTGCATGTGGGGAGTGTTTTTTTTTAGTGAGCAGGGGTTCCTAACCTTTTCCAATGTGGGGCCCACTCGAAATTGTCACAAATGTTCACGGCCCACTTCTGACCCAATAAAGAATAAAACTCAAATAAATCAATAGCAACAGACACCAAAATATGATTATAATTTGTAGAAAATGATTTCAAGGCCCACTTGGAATAGCTTAAGGGCCCACCAGTGGGCCCCGGCCCATAGGTTGAAAATCACTGCACTACACTATAAGAACTGAGGAATGGCAAAGCACACAAGAAAAAAGCAGTATAGAATATGATATGGTATTGTGTATATGAGCAGTGTATAGGATTATAATTCACACAACGTTGTACTATAACACTTGAATGAGCAAAAATGAATACCAATACATTTTCAACCGAAATCAACCAGAAAGAGGTAGAGCAGAGAGAGGAAGAGAGAAAGAGAGCGAGCTGGGAGGGAGATGCAGAGATACAGTAGCGAGATAGAGAGAGAGAGAGAGAGAGGAGATGCCGAGAGAGAGACAGAGATAGT
>NC_085873.1:51122774-51132774 GCF_034702125.1 Engraulis encrasicolus | reverse complement strand
GAGCACGGAATTTTTGGAGATCAGGCTGCCTCAGCATGTATGGTCCCCAAGCCCACATAACCTGAGGTATCCTGAGCATGTACACATAACCTGAGGTACCCTGAGCATGTACACATGAGCTGAGGTACCCTGAGCATGTACACATAAACTGCATAAGAGCTGCACACAGAACCGGAGCTATCCTGAGCATGGAGCCCTCTATAAACTGAGGTATCTCATTATTAGAGCCCGTTATGTGTGCTGGGTGACAATTCCATGCTCAGGGTACCTCAGTATGTTTGTGGAGAGATGGCTCCATGCTCAGTATGTTAATTGGGGGATGGCTCCATGCTCAGTATGTTAATTGGGGGATGGCTCCATGCTCAGTATGTTAATTGGGGGATGGCTCCATGCTCAGCATGTTAATTGGGGGATGGCTCCATGCTCAGTATGTTTGTGGAGAGATGGCTCCATGCTCAGGGTACCTCAGTATGTTTGTGGGGGGATTGGTCCAGGGCCGGTCCAAGCCTTTATGGGGCCCTAAACAAAATTGTATCCGTGGTCCCCCCCATACCACCATCTACTCAGCATCAGATGCTTCATAAGCTTAATTCACTTGAACGAGTGACGGTAGGAGCTAAGAACTGGTAGGCTGTCTGTAGATCGTGCAGCCAACACGCATGATCCTTGGAGCAAAATTTCACAAACAAGTGAATATCTTAGTTTTGCTTCAAAACTATTACTATTTGTTATATTCTGCATTTATTGTAATGTAGGGTTTTTAACAGGGGCCCCTGGTGGCATGGGGGCCCTAAGCCATCGCATAGTTTGCTAATGCCTCAGGCCGGCCCTGCATGGCTCCATGCCCAGTATGGTTGTGGGGGGATGGCTCCGGGGACAGGGTATCCAGGGTTGCCAGATGAGGCTGATGATTTCCAGCCTAAAAAATGCTCAAAACCCGTCTAGAAGCACTAAATCCCGCCCAATTCTATTGATTTCTATATCAAAAATTGGGCAGGTTTTCCTGCAAAATGCCATTTTTACCCGCAGGCCGCCATCCCATCAGCCCAATTGGGCGGGAAACAGTCCAATCTGGCAACACTGAGGGTACCTCAGTTCATATTTGAATTGGCAAAAGGGGATATTCTGCTGAAAATGGCTGCGCCCAAGGCTAGAAGTAAAAAAAAAAAAATCTGGGAGCGCAAGGAAACGGGTTAAAAATGTAAACAAGATGAGAAATCGATTTTTGGGGACATGTGTAATCAAAAATGGGAACATTGAACATTTCCGACGTTTTCCTTTAAGTGAAATTCGGTTATGATAAAGACAGGCCTAACAATGTCAACTTTTCATGGCCATAAAACGTTTATGATATTGGCATTATTTTTATGACTCGTTCATGACACTGTTTTGTCATATGTGTGATGCTGGCGTCAAGTAAAGTGTCACCCTGGTTTGATGCAATGGTGATAAAAAGTGAACTGCCTGGTTGGGAGTAGCCTAAGAAGCAGTTTACAGAGATATGGATATTTCTTAACACAGTGGGCCTCATTTATCAAAGCAGCGTACGACGAGAATCATTCGTACGTCGTGCGTACGTTGTTTTTCTACGTCCAGTTGGCATTTATCAAATCTCATCGTACGCGCAGGAAAGATGAAATCCGTACGACTGCTCTCAGACGGTGTACGTCGTTTTCAAGTTGGACGTGAGATGACTATGATCACCAACTTGAGCAGCAGTTGTAGCGATTATCATAAATATGTGGCCAACATAATTACAAAATGCTTTTACATTGTATATTTTGGCTATAACCCAACTTACCACCTGTTTGAATTGGTGCACCCTTCACAGAAGTGCTGCATTAATTGGGCATACAAGGTCAACAACTGCAAGAGAATTCCAATTAGTGATTTGACATGTGAATAATTGTGCAATATACAGCCGCGTATTGGAATGTGCCTTCAGTCGTGGGATCAATGGACCGACGTCCCTTCTTTTTAACAGCTGGGAGTTCAGGCGCACATCAATCAATACATACAGTAACAATCTCCCGGTTGAGTTTCGCACACAACTACTACCGGAATCTACATCTGACACGTGTGTGTCCGATAACACTTTATAGTCGTCCATTTACAGTTACACTTCATCCCACCATCACCCCCACCCCCTACCCCCCACCCCCCGGAGCAAGCGCCTGCACTACCTTGGACACTTTAAGGGTTGCCCAATACAGGACAATAACCCACTACACCCCACCTCAGCTACCTCACCCCCTGGAATAGCTGCCGTGAACTACTCAGCTTTTGCATGGACAATAATTAGAACTTCTTTGGCTCTTGTATGTGTACTTAACATGGTTATTTTGTTTTTCTGTGAGTGTGAATGTATGCAACATGACACCCTACCAGGACCTTGTGTCTGTGCAGGGGTGTGTGTGTGTGTGTGTGTGTGTGTGTGTGTGTGTGTGTGTGTGTGTGTGTGTCTGTGTGTGTGTGTGGGAGGGAGGTTGTGGGTGGGTTTGTGTGTGTGTGTGTGTGTGTGTGTGTGTGTGGGTGGGACTATGTGTGTGTGTGTGTGAGAGAGAGAACATGTGTGTAGGCCTATGTGAGATAATGTGTGGCGGTAGTACTCAAGATATATTTTTCCTGTAATGTTCAATTATGTGTATAATGCCTTGTGTATGTTTTGTATTTGTGTATTTATGTAAGCTGACAGACACCTTAATTTCCTTCGGGATTAATAAAAGTACTCTACTCTACTCTCTACTATTTTGGTGGCAAAAAGGATATTCCTTCACAGGAGCAGGGTTGCCAGATGGGGCTGAGGATTTCCAGCCCAAAAAATATTCAGAACCCGCCTGGAAGCACTAAATCCCGCCCAATTCTATTGATTTCTATGGCCAAAAATTGGGCGGGATTTTCTCCAAAATTCATTTTTACCAGCACACAGCCATCCTAAGCAGCCCAAATGGGCGGGAAACCGCCCAATCTGGCAACACTGTGCAGGAGAGAAGCAGTGCGCACATGAGCGCTAGAAGGACAGCGTACTGGACATACATGTAAAACGCTCCTTCCCCAACAAATTGTTTAGGCACTGTTTGTTGGCCAGTTTCACGTAGGACCATTTTCTTGACCTCGTTTAAAAAAGTTTATCATATACTATATTTTTTCAGTTGATCATCATCTTCATTGTTTCTGCTGTAGTCAATCAAACACTTCATTGTAACCAACATTATTTGGAAATCAATCTCTACCCCTTCCATATTGAGAACCGAAACACTGTTGACTACTGATGTTGGTTATTTAGACGTGTTATTTTGTTGTCTACCTCGCGTAAAACTTAATTCCAAACTGTCAATGAACCAGAAAAGTGGATGTTTTAGCCGGTTTGCGTCTCTCCATGTCGCAAACTCAGGGGTGCGGTCTCCGCCGAGATTATTCTAATTACGATGGTTTTCAGACACTGGATTTATCAACAACCGCTCGCTCTTACGATGGGATTGGAGAGGTATGCATGTTTAGTAAATCTCACGTGAGCCTCGTCGTACGACGAGATCTGTGCTCATTTCTGCGATGGTTTCTATGCAAGTATGATAAATGAGGGCCATTGACTCCCAAGTCACGTAAAAACTCGTGTTTACTGCCCATACGTTGGCTACCAAATCGTAAAACAAAATCTTTATGGGTTTTTTGTATTTTTCACAACTATACACTTATGTGTGATTTTGGGAGCTCTGTGATAAGTACATATACACCCGTCTCCAAAAGAGTTGTCGCCTATCCATCTGTTTGGAATAACAGCTAATAACCTGACTTTCAATTAATCACTTAGCTTCAGAAGTCACTCATATGAAAGCTACAACCCTCCCGAATGAAAATGTATGTACAAAAATAAATTTCAAGCACCAAAGAAAGATTGACCCTTTATTGAACACAAACAGGGCAGATTTTCACAAGACAAAAGTTTTGTCGCCTATCGAACATAATGTGAAAATGAGCAGATAAGTCACTTCAAATACGCAGATCGGGTGTCATACTTAATCACTGAATCACTCTCACCTCTCCAGAAAATCAACTTTGGCCTTAGGTGTATGTTTAGGGTCATTGTAATCATGGAAACACTTTATTTTAGGGTATAACACTTTTAAGGTTACATCTATTAGCACTAATACATACAATATTAATGCCCTTCAAACGAGCCATAACATGTTTCAGCGGCCCTATCACATAATACGCATAAAAATGTTTTTCTACGATTCTGGGATTCTACGACATAATTCCGTGATCACAGCCGGTATTCAATGTGTTAAATATGTATATATATATATATCAATTATGTCCGTAAATTGAGTAAATTACAGACTTTTGTTTATCTCGTCCGTGCACCTCAAAAGACCACAGAGGTGTGGGGTTATTATGAATTACCAGTGGTCCACAGTGTTAACAGATGGAAAAGGCTGAATTATCGAGCCAAAACCTCAAAATTATCGTTTTTGGAAACTTTTTGGGAGGAAATTATCGTATAAGACCTAAATTGTTGTTTCATGCATCTAAATGAACTGCATGACAACTCTCAAAAAATAATCGTACATCATGTTTTTTTGATCGTACAAAGGACAAAATGGACGAAATTATGGTACAAATACCCAGGGTGTGATTTGTCTGAAAACCAGAAGGGGGGATATGTTTCAGATCTTAAGCAATATCAATGGAATTGCATTAAACTGTAATTAAAATCATGAAGAGACAGTGACCATATCAAAACCAGAAGGGGGGACAATCCCTCCCATCCCCCCCTACAAATCGCACCCTGCAAATACCAGACCGGGCAGTCATGGGTGAGCGGTTAGGGCGTCAGACTTGCATCCCAGAGGTTGCCGGTTCGACTCCCGACCCGCCAGGTTGGTGGGGGGGAGTAATCAACCAGTGCTCTCCCCCATCCTCCTCCATGACTGAGGTACCCTGAGCATGGTACCGTCCCACCGCACTGCTCCCCATTGGGCACCACTGAGGGCTGCCCCCTTGCACGGTTGAGGCTTAATGCAATTTCGTTGTGTGCAGTGTGCAGTGTTCACTTGTGTGCTGTGGAGTGCTGTGTCACAATGACAATGGGAGTTAGAGTTTCCCAATGGGCTTTCACTTTCACTTTCATAATTATTGTACATCTGGCAACACTGGTGTTCCATAGGTCATATATTATCCCATCATGCAAATCTGTCTTTGTACATATAGTCAGATTTTTTCATGCCAAGTTTTTTTCACAGCGCTTGTTCTAGTCTCCCTTTTAATCCCTTTTCATTTCGAGACGTTCCAGGCCAACACGGCCCCTTCTCAGACACTCTCTGCAGGATTTTAGCCTGTTGTAAAATGTTAATGGCTGTATTTTGGGTTTTTTTTGTGAGTGAACAACAAATTTAAGCGGTTTTATATGTTGTTAACAGGTCACTAATCATTGTGTCGAAGTTACATTTCTTTAATGTTGTCATATGAAAAGATATACTTACAAATCTGCAAAAATGTGAGGGGTGTACTCACTTATGTGACATACTGTACATGTTCAATGCAGTAAGCCACCAGTGTGTAGGGCCAAAGAAATGGTCGAATGCTGAACTGATGTATGCATGGGCCTTTAAGAGTTAATTTGCTTCAGTACCTAAGGGGAAAGTTGCAATTGACTTAATGCCTTCTATCAGGTACTTGGAATTGTTCATCAAGGCTCATTACTACCAGATGTATGCAGCTGGTTTGGGAAATCAACTGTGACAATTGATCACGGGAATACCATTAAACTTGCCACCAGACCAAGGAGAGTATAGATAGACGGGTTCAATGACGTCATAACAGCGTAGTATGGCTTGGCCGCTCGGGGAGCAGTGTTGCCAAATTTGTCTGACCAAATACCGCCCAAAAGCTTCTCAAAAACCGCCAAAATGCGCTAAATTCCGCCCAAAATCAACAAATTACAGCTCCAGGCCACTTTATTAGAATAGCATGAAAAAGTTGATTTATTTCCATAATTCCATCAATAATGTTAAACTGTCATGGATTATAGATTCATGGCCCAGTTTTTTAACTATTCCAGTCATTAAATTCTTTATTTTTACATATTTTGTTCTTCCAGCTCAAAAAACCCATGAATTGGGGAATTCGCATTATTAGAATATTGTAATAAAATCACAATTTTCTTCATCAAAATTCGTTTCACATCAGTGCACATCAAATCAGTTGAAATGTGGTACTTTCTACACAACATGCAATGTTCAATACTTGGTTAGGACTGTCTCTGTCTTAATAACGGCCATGATGCGTTTAACATTGAAGTCAATGGCAGAAACAGTGCATGGGAGTAATGGAAGGCCAGATATCCTTGATGCTTTGCCGTCAGCTGTTTTTGTATAGCTGACCTGGTGTCCCACACTTCACTCTTCAATATACCCTGTAGATTTCCATGCCACGTTTTGTCGCTAACTCACCGGTTTATAGTCTAGAGGATATGTCGAAAAGATGTTCACTTCCGGAAGAAAGCACGAAAATTGGTATATAGGGGGTTTTGGGGATGCTGATTCCAATTAGAAGCGGCTCCACGCTCGCAAACGAAGGGATCTACTTCAAAAACACGAAATCCAAGATGGCTGCCATCGCAAAAACCTGTATTTGTTTTGAGCCATAACTTTGGATCTGGTTGTTATATGAGCATGATCTTGGTGTCAAAATGTAGGTTTTGTGGCAATATAAACCTCTAACTAAATATATGACAAAGATATAGGGTGCAACAATTGCAGCAATCACATTGACGCATTTGTGTGAACTGTGCTGATTTAAGAAAGCGAGGCATGATGATTTATGTTAGGCTTGGTGTATCCTATTCTAAGGTACTAGGGATTTGTAAGTATGTATTCATGTTCCTGGACTCAAATACAGTGTTGCCAATTTGGCGACTTTGTCGCTAGATTTAGCAACTTTTGGACCTGGCGACAAAAAAAACACATCTGGCGATTTTTTGGTGAATCTGGCTACTTTGAAAAACTCTTTTCAACATAACTGCAGCTCTGCGTAGCCGTGCACACATCTTTTCTAGAGATTTGCGCTGCATGCGTGATGCTGTGACGTCATACGTAACGTCATCTGGCGACTTCTAGCGACTTTTCAGAGAGCCAATAGCGACTTCTGCTGAATTTGTTTTGGCAACACTGCTCAAATAAGCCTTTACATCTTGCATGTTTCAACACATTCAAACACAAAGCGTGTCCTGCATGTCCTGTGCGATATACCCCCGCAGGGAATAAAAGTACTGATCTGAATGTATGCATCATGGGATATCATTCAACTTGATTTGTTCAGCTATACACAAATATGGCTGCATAAAGCCTATGTGATATTTAGCACCCAACTTGCAACTTTGAGTTTATGAATTTAGGATCATGAGTATCAACTTTTTTTCAATCAAGCCATATTCTGTTCACTCATAAAATCACAGAAAAAGTTATTTCTGGAAGAAAATAAATCAATAATAATAATAATAATAATAATAATAATAATAAGACTGCATTTCCGGAGAGACAATGCTATTAGTATGCTTGCGGCTTATGCACACACACACACACACAGAGCTGTTGTATACACACACAGAAACACGAGGGAAAGAGATAGAGGTCTGAGTGTGTGTGTGTGTGTCTGTGTGTGTCTGTGTGTCTGTGCGAGAGAGAGAGAGAGAGAGAGATAGAGGTGTGTGTGTGTGTGTGTGTGTGAGAGAGACAGAGACAGAGACAGAGACAGAGAGGGAGAGGTGTGTGCATGTATGGATATGCTTCAGGTGCCTTTCAGCAATGGGTGGGTAGGGAGAGGTAAGGGTGGGATTCGAACCTGCAACCCTCTGACAGACCAACACCCTACCCAGTAGGCCACTGCCACTTAGAGTGGCCACAGCAGCATATTAGGCCACGGTTGCCCAGGTGACAGCAGAGGTCTAAAGTTCTACAAGGCTGTGTGTGTGTGTGTGTGTGTGTGTGTGTGTGTGTGTGTGTGTGTGTGTGTGTGTGTGTGTGTGTGTGTGTGTGTGTGTCTCTTCACACAGTTTGTATTCAGAGCCAAGACCTCTCTGACAATCCCTTTACCTAGTTGATATCTAGTTAAAAAAACCCAGGACAGGTCACCTCTCACTCTAACTGCCACAGTTTGTGACATCATCTTGACCATTCTACCATTCATTTCAATGAGGGGGAAAACAGAGAGAAAACTGAGGAAAAACAAGTCTGGTGAACAAATGAAAGGGGGTAGGCCAGCGAAAAATACACCACCCTGGGCCCTTTTCGAGCCGTTCGTTTTGGCACTCGAACCGTGTTTCCATCTCGAACGCTGCAACGATTCAAAGCCGCCATACTAATGAATGGCGATTCCCATAGGCCGAGGTGAATGGAAAAATGTAGAATAATAATAAACTCTTGATGAACAATTAGTATGCTTTCCCGCAAGCATACTAAATAAACTGTTGGAGAACAATTAGTATGCTTGCTGGGGGCAAGCAGAGGCCTTTGGCAAGCATACTAAATAATACAATAGGACTATTTCATACATGGTAGATACAATCATCTGCTGTTATGAGGACATCTCTGTCATCTGGGAACTGTCCATTTGTTACCAGCGTAGTTATCTGCATTTGCCAGAAATGCCTGCCAATCTGGTAACAAATGAACAGTTCCCAGATTTGGACTACACTACCAAAGATGCAGTTTCCAAAGATGTATTCCAACTAGAGGTGAAGTGCAGCTGTACTAGTACTTGTACAAATAGACCTGCCAGATCTCGGTGCAAGTGCATGGAGGCAGAATTAAAGTGCACACGTCTGTGCAAGTGCACATGCAATTTCTAAGACTGGCCACTGACTGTTTTTGCATCTGTCATACTTATTGTAGAGTGGATTATTAAGTGTTAGCCCTATGGTCTTCTGTTTGCTTTTTGAATGCAGGAAAAAATGATGTTCCCCATAGTATTCATCATCATCATCATTATTAGTATTATTATTATTATTATTATTATTATTATTATTATTATTATTATTATTATTATTATTATTGATTTACTTTCTTCCAGATATAAAGTTTTTAAGTTGTGAATAAAATGATGGATTGACTGAAAAAAGCTGGTACTCATGATTCTAAATTCATAAACTCAAAGATGGAAGTTGGGTGCTAAATATAGGCTTTATGCAGCCATATATGTGTATAGGTATCCTAAGTATCTGTGTGCTTCAGGGATATTCTGAACAAATCAAGTTAAGTGATAACCCAGGCTTTATTTACAATAACTTGTAACAATAAGTTAGGTTTCATTGCAACGTTGAGGGCATTTCCACCTTTTATATTAAAAAAGCCCGGATTTAGCTGTCCATTGGCTAAAAGTGTGTTTATTACATAGTGTGTCGTTAATCTGGTAACCAAATACTTAGCTCACCGGTTTCTCCTCTTCATGCTGAATCCATACATATATCATATGTTAAATTTGGTTTAACTAATCAAAAGTAATAACAGTTTATATATTTTAGAGCGCCCCCCGCAGGCCATTTTGTTATCTGTGTGTTTGACACTCGAACTCAAATTGTTCTATAGACCCTAAACTTCAACTTGGAAGTGAAAACAAAACTTTAACACCAATTTGAAATGACTGAGCCTAATACGACCCCACTAAAAGGATCTACAAGTAAAAAAAATATAGCTATCGCAATTGCGGCCATCTTCAATTTCTCAACTTTGAGGTGAATCCTTAATATTTTGAAGCTCAAATGGCTTACTCATGACTTCAGCGATAACCAAAACCTACAATTAGTCGTCAAGATGTATATTCTAGTGCATAAGCTTATTCATCCAAAGTTGTGGATAACTATAAATTTGGCCATCGGAGATGTTGGCCATCTTGGATTTCTCGATTTTCAGTGTGGTACCTAGGTTTTGCAAAGCTAAATGGCTCATGAATTAATTCAGCAATCCCAAGAACCCACATTTAGTCGCAGAGGTCAGGATTATAT
>NC_085873.1:51100274-51107774 GCF_034702125.1 Engraulis encrasicolus | reverse complement strand
TTAGTTTTCAGAGTAAAACCATGGTTCAATTTATAGTTAAACCTAGTCAAACCAAAGATCAATGCCAAACCATGCTCAAAAAACTGAAATCATAGTATACCATGGTCGATTTTCGGGACATGACTGGCGAAGGGGGACATGCAAAGCAGTGTGGAGAGGTAATGAATTTATGACCAAAGGTAATTGTCAATATTGCACATAGAATACAAGGTGACTTGTTAATGACTTGGAAAAAATAAGACTTGGACTTGGACTTGACTTGGCTTTGGCACGACTTGGACTTGGACTTGACTTGGTCAAATGTGTCGTAACTTGTGACTTGACTCTGACTTTTTTTTTTTTTTTTTTTTTTTTCCTTCCCTAAACCCAAAACCACCACCCCCCCTTATGGGGGACCTAATTTTTTGTCTTTCATTCTTTTTTTTTTTTTCTTTTTTTTTTTCTTTCTTTTAAATATATTTTCATTTACCTTTCTTTTTTAATAAAACAATACAATAAACAAAACATAGGTTTAACAACAAAGAAGGACAATAGTAAAAAGAAAAAAATAAGAAAGAAACAAAATATTCAAATCTGAAGTCCCCCAAAAATGTCAGACTGTATATTTAGTGCCCACCCACCACCCTCATATAACCCCCCCACCCTCCCCAGGGGATGAAGTTACAGTTTACATTTTATCCTGATGCAATGAGAAATATTACATTAAATAACAAAACAGACCCTAAGGCCAACCTTCGCCATCTTTTAATTCTAACCATCTATTTGCATAGCTCACCATTCCTGTCTCATTAGCCATTACACATTCTATTTTACAGTAGTGTTTGATATAATTTTTAAAAGCTCTTATAGTCAATGTCTTTATATCCATTGTTCTATGTATGAACACTTTGCCCAACAAAAGAATAATATTTTGCAATCCCTGGTTTTCGCTTGCCAAGTCACCTAGGAGTATAGTAGGGAGATCTAAATGCAAGCTTATATTATACTTTAGCAACCAATTTTCAACTTCAAGCCAGAATATAGCAGTTGAAGGGCAGTACCAAAGTAAATGTTGTGTTGTCTCCTCTTCTTCTGAACAAAATCGACAGAATGGATTTTTTTCAATACCCCAGATATGCAGCATTTTTTTAGTGTTTAAATATTTGAAAATCAATTTATATTGAAAAAAANGTATTTTTATATCTAATGATGTTTTGTATAGATTATTAAATATTTGTTTCCATGGAAGTGGACGATCTATCATTTTTTCCCAACTGTCAAATATTTTCCATGGATACTCCACCAATTTATCAGTTTGTAGGTAAAACTTGTATATTTCCTTGTTAATTTTGGTTCTGTTTAACCATCTGTTTTGTTTTATATTTGGTCGACATACTAAATGATCACTACAGCTAGATTTTATTTTTTGTTTCCAGTTTAAAGGCACGGATGCCGTTAGTTGATTGTATTCTTGTATGGTACACACCTGCCCGTACTTATGTTTTAGTTGTCTGTATGAGAGGATTTCACATTTATCATTTACTATGTCTTTCACAAAGAGAATTCCTTTCTTAAACATATGTTTTAAAAACATTACCTGCCCTCCACTCACTATATTTGAATTGAACCACAGCATTTGTTGTAATATTTCTTCTTCTGTTTCTGGTGGGTAGAACTGAAAATGTAGCCAGCTTTGTATTGCTTCCATTAAAAAGGTGGAGCCTTTATTAATAATGCGTTCAATTTTGAAATGTGCTGGGCTTATCTGCAAAAATGGATAGAGTTTTTTCTCAAACATTGGGTGAATGCTTTCCAGTAGCTTACTTGAAAACCAGTCTGGGTTGAAATACATTTTTTGTATGAGAGACGCTTTTATTGTTTTGTTCATTGACTTCAGGTTCAAAAGTTGTATCCCCCCTGCTTCATAGTCATTGTAAAGATACGCTCGTCTAACTTTGTCCTTTTTACCATTCCAAATAAATTTAAATATTTGTTGTTCATATTCTTTAAAGAAAACATCAGGTGGTGAGGGAAGTGCTGACATCAAATAAGTAAATTGAGACACGACTAAAGAATTGATCAGAGTTGCTTTACCATAAATAGTCAGATTTTTGCTTTGCCATGGCTGTAAAATAGCACAAATCCTACTCAGTTTAATTTTGTAGTTAATCATAGATATATCTGAAATATTATGTGGTATGTGGATACCGAGAATATTAACGGCCCCATCCACCCATTCCACTGGAAGATCATAAGGGAGATGGAAATCACTATTCTTCAGATAGCCCAGTCTCAGTATACGACATTTCTCATAATTTGGCTTGAGCCCTGATATCTTGGAAAAGTTATTCAAATCAATAATGAGATTATGAAGTGATGCATTATCTGGTTCCATCATAAAACTGGAATCATCTGCATACATGCACACTTTATTATTAATGCCGTTTAAATCCAAACCTTTTATCTGTTTATTAGATCTTATTTTCATTGCCAAGATCTCGATTGCAATGATGAAAAGGTAGGGGGATAAAGGGCAGCCTTGTTTAACTCCCCTTCTTATCGGTATTGGTTTAGTGAAATGTCCATTATTTAGTACCTTACAAACAGAGCCTTCATACATTATTTTGACCCACTCTATAAGAGATTCTCCAAAATTGAAATACTGTAAACATCTAGTAATAAAACTCCAGCTAATTGTATCAAATGCTTTCTCAAAATCAGCAATGAAAATTAGTCCAGCTTTATTTGTTTGGTCATAATGTTCAATTGTTTCTAATATCTGTCTAATACTATTTGATATATTCCGCCCTTGTATGAAACCTGTTTGATCATTGTGTATTATTTGTGGTAGTACCTTTTTTATTCGTGTGGCGATACATTTTGCCAATATTTTAGAGTCATACCCTTGTAAGGTGAGTGGTCTCCAGTTTTTCAAATGAGTGGGGTCTTTGACTCGGACTTGATTGGAAGGACTTGAGACTTACTTGCGACTTGCAAATTAGTGACTTGGTCCCATCTCTGGCGATAGGTGTGTGTGTGTGTGTGTGTGTGTGTGTGTGTGTGTGTGTGTGGTGTGTGTGTGTGTGTGTGTGTGTGTGTGTGTGTGTGTGTGTGTGTGTGTGTGTACCTCTCCCATGACAGCTACAGGTGTGTGTGTGTGTGTGTGTGTGTGTACCTCTCCCATGACCGCTATAGGTGTGTGTGTGTGTGTGTGTGTGTGTGTGTACCTCTCCCATGACAGCTACAGGTGTGTGTGTGTGTGTGTGTGTGTACCTCTCCCATGACCGCTATGGGTGTCATCCCGCGTGCGGTGGCCACTCGATGCTCGATCAGGTAATACATGTACTCATCATACAGCAGACGGATCAGGTGGAAGGAACCGAAACTCGCAGCACTACGCAGAGTCAGGTCCCTTATCACCATGGAGCTGGGGAGAGAGGGGGGGGGGGGGGGAGGGGGGGGTGCGTTGGAGCTGGAGAGAGAGAGAGAGAGAGTCAGGTCCCTTATCACCATGGAGCAGGGGAGAGGGGGGGGGGGGAGGGGAGAGAGAGAGAGAGAGAGAGAGAGAGAGAGAGAGAGAGACGGGAAGAGGAGAACGTCAGGGAGGAAGAGGGACGTGAGGAGAGAATATGACAGGTAGAGAGAGAGAGAGGGGGGGGGATGGAGAGAGAGTGGGAGAAAGAGAGAGAGAGAGAGATGGGGATGGGGAGGGAGAGAGAGAAGGAGATTCAACACTCGTTTATCGAACCATTTGTGCGTCATCTTACAACAAAATCAACCTTCACTTACAATCCACTGTGAATGGTATGCCCCCGCCACCCCCCCCCCAAACACACACGCACCGTCAGTTAAACATTTAAAACCAGTGTATGTGTGTGTGTGTGTGAGATAGAGAGATAGAGAGAGAGAGAGAGAGAGAGAGAGAGAGAGAGAGAGAGAGAGAGAGAGAGAGAGAGAGAGAGAGAAAGAGAGAGAGAGAGCGAGAGAGAGAGAAAGAGAGAGAGGAGTAGAGGTGCAATAAGGAGCAGCAATATTCCAGATAATATCATATTCCGCACAAGTTCAGAAATGTAACATTTTGCTATTGCAGAATACCTACAGTATAAATAAATATACCTGTAGAATTGCACTGCTGTAGACTGCATGTTAACCCATTGTGTCCTGGAGACACATATACATACTGTATACACATATACACATATACGCTGCATTTAGAAATTTGTGAGTTGAGCTGTTTTATTAAATATGTGGGTATGTTAGAGCTGAATGAACACATTGCAATGCAGGGTCTTGGTTTTTAAATGCAACTCATTTCATGTTTGTATGTGCTTCAGAGGCTGAGATATGTAGGATTTAATAGGAAGAGGGGGCATCCTTGAAATTCCCAAAAAGGGCTTAGGACAAAATGGGTTAAATATAATACAATAATGTAATACACTTTTGTAATATAATACAATAATGTAATACACTTTTGTTGTCATATGATGAGTACCCCTCTCACTCATGCTCTATATCTGTTCCTCTGTCCAAATGTGACTAGGCTCCATATATTACATTTTTTCCACATACCCCTCAGTGGTGTAGTAGAGATCTTTGAAGTGGGAGTACGCGATTTGTGAAATCATCAAGTAATTAGCCAACTTACCATGTCAAAACCCCCTCCTCACGTACCCCCTTCTGTAACGCGTACCCCGGGCTGAGCAGTATTTCAAATACATGAATTTAAAATCCATACTTTTTTGTATCACAAAAGTCTTTTCACCCATTCAAGTTCTTGAGATTTGAGCTGTTTTATCAAAAAATGTGGTCATGTTAGAGGTGAATGAACACTATACTAGTGCTAAATGAAGGATCCAGATGTTTAAATGTAACCTATTTCATGTCTGTATGTGCTTAGAAGGCTGAGATACTTATAATTTAATAGGCAGAGGGCACCCTTTCCCAAAAAGGGCTTAGGACAAAATGGGTTAAGTAAATATTTTTCAGAAGACAAAAAAGTATTTTAAATACGTATCTTAAATACATATATCTGAAATGACTGCCCGGCTCTGCACGTAGTGCAGCCGGTTGGGAAACACTGCTGTAGAATACTGGTACAAAGTTCTAGCATGCACATGTGGCTCCATCTAGTGGCCACTGCCCAGTACTGCAGATGACTACTGCTTCACAGCCAGCTTTCATCCAAATGCTTTCTGATGATCCACTGACGATCAAGATGTGACTACTGTACATACAACCATGTGGAGTATGTCTATGTATGTATGAAGAGCTCTTTTCCAAAACGCTATATCCACCATTTTTGACTTTTTGCATTTTAATATTGGAATTGAATGTTAAGAAGTCCTATCATCTATGTGTGAATTCTTGCCATTCAAATGTTTTGAGAACATACTTTTTAAACCTCTAGAAAATGCATTTTGCAATGCAATTCAATGGAATGCCCAATACAAAAATATCAATTTCCCAACATTCTATAAAATGGATATAAGTATCTCATTTTGGAAAAGAGCTCTTCGTATCTTTGAGAGAGAGAGAGATTAGAAATCATCACTTTGAGAATCCATGCATTTCCACAGAATTCATGTTGTAGTTTGTTTCTATCCTGCCATTTCCTATCCTAATTTGTACTCGTTGATCCGACTTATCGCTGCTTAAAGGTGGGGTTGCAGGTATGACATTACGTTGGGGGAACTCCCCCTAGCCAGGCTGCACCCTCCTAGTGACGCAACACCTTCGGCGGCCTTCAGATCAAACCGCGATTGCAAGTCTATGATAATCAGGCAAAACTCCCCCAGGATTCTAAGGTTCTACATAGACTACTATGAGCCTGCGGAACCCCCAACGTGATGTCATAATAGTACATTTTCTAAAAATGGTTAAGCTGCAACCCCACCTTTAAGCCTGGCTCAAACTACACGACTATCGCGCCGATTCTCGGCTGAAAACCCCCCTTACGACAATCACTGGAACGTTACCCCCCCCGGACCATCGCAAGCGATTGTCGGGAAAGATTTCCTCGTCGTGAGCGATGTTCTAAGATAGAACTTTGGCAGCTCAAAGAGTCGCGGATCGCAAGTCGTAGAAATCAAACAGTGTTTGATATTTGCGACTGGAAATAGAACGTCGGGCATTGTCTCGGTGGCTGCAAGCAGCGACAAGATTGACAGTTGCGATTCTCTTCTAGTGTGCGGTGCACCCCGACGCCAAAATCGGACACACAATCGCTAGTCGTGTAGTTTGAGCCTGGCTTAAATCAAAGTAAACACAGACCCTGAAAGAAACGGCGCAGCCTAAACAAATGACCCTACTGTATATCTAGACTAACTGTGCACTATCAAAGTTCTCTACGCCTCGTTTTACATGTCAACAAACCCACAAATCTGCGTGTGTGTGTGTGTGTGTGTGTATGTGTGTGTGTGTGTGTGAGTGCGCGCGCCCGTATGTGTGTGTGTGTGTGTGTGTGTGCGCGCTCGTGTGTGTGGGTGTGTGACCTACCTGTAGAAGGACCACTTGAGTAGGAAGAGCTTGGCGGCCTTGGGGAAGGCGGCGGTGGCCTGGTAGGGCTTTAGGACCTGGGAGACGACGCATGTGTGTGTGTGTGTGTGTGTGTGTGTGTGTGTGTGTGTGTGTGTGTGTGTGTATATATGTGTGTGTGTTACCTGTAGAATGACCACTTGAGCAGGAAGAGCTTGGCGGCCTTGGGGAGTGTGTGTGTGTGTGTGTGTGTGTGTGTGTGTGTGTGCGTGTGTGTGTGTGTGTCAGGCACGTGCACTCCAATACGGCAGGGGGGGCTGTGCCTCACCTCTCTCTTCTAGACTTGAGAATGATGAGATGCAGTAAATGTGAATAATAGTAACAATAATAACTACTGTTTTCGAGCATATTTACCATAACTACCATTTGTGCAGTATTTAAACAGTTTCAATCATTTTCAATCATTTTTGTGGTCAAAACCGCACTATTTTCCCACCTCCTGCTCCGAATACATTGAATTTGGGGCAACTCCCGAGTTGGCCTCACCGCAGATTGCGCAATCCCTCAGTAACAAGCTTCAGCGCATGCGCCATTTTGCTCGTTCTGTGTATGCAATTCGTAATATTGTATTAAACGTTTTTATACACTTAATAGAAATATGTATGGTGTGCCCTCATTTTCCTGATATTTGTTTTCACTATTTTCTACGTGTGATTATCATTTCTTTACTCTGAGCGCTTTGGCATAACTCCATTGAAAAATAGAGTAGTGCGGCGAGCAACACATTGGCCTCACCCTCATTCTGCCGTTGAGTCTAGCTTTGTCAGTGACGTCATAGCGCCACTATATGAAGTTCAATACAGTCATTAGTGTTGGCTAGCTTGTTCACGTTGACTGCTACCATGGAAGTGGATTTCATAACGAAACTAAGATCATTCTCAAAGTTGGATTTCCAAGGGAAACAAGACGTGATAAAGAATGGACGACCGACACCAGAGCTGAGGAAATTGATTCAGGAGATTGGACAGAATATTATTTGATTATTTC
>NC_085873.1:51092774-51095274 GCF_034702125.1 Engraulis encrasicolus | reverse complement strand
AAACACAAATCTGTTTCAGGGTAGGATTTTGGTTTTCTGACCTAATTAATGAAGAAACAGCGCTAGCAAAGTTAACTATCAGTCACGTCAGGAGGATTGTTTTGACTAGCAGCTGATGGACGCTTTTTGTTTGGGCTAGGCCTACTGAAGATACATAAATGCAATTCGCTACCTGCTGCCACCTAGTGATAAGAATTATTTCATGCTTAGGACGCCAGTCAACAGCAGACACAGGCTACTAGAAAATGACATAGGCATTATTTGCTGATAATAACGATGAATTAAAAAAAAAAAAAAAAAAAATTCCACGGCACACCTGACGATCTCTCACGGCACACTAGTGTGCCGCGGCACAGTGGTTGGGTTTTGGGAAACACTGCTTTAATCAACAACCAACAGAACCATCCCAGAATGCTCTTCTATACAATTAACTGCCTTCTCCGCCCTCCCCAAACACCCCAACCATCGGATGCTGCTGAGTTGTGCTCCAGCTTTCAAGACTTTTTCATACGTAAAGTCGACACCATCCACCAGCAGCTCCTAGCTTCACCCCAGCACCACGAGGACGAGTCACCTGGCACCCACCAGCCATGGCAGGACATTCCCATCCCCGCTGCCTGCTCACCGGAGCACCGCCTCTTCTGCTTTGCCTCTCTGGGCCATACTCAGGTCACTGACCTGGTGTCAAAAGTCAAGTCGTCCTCTTGCCAGCTGGACCCCATGCCCACCACCCTGGTTAAAGCCTGTCTTCCTGCCCTCTGCCACAACATGACAACAATCATCAACACTTCTCTGGAATCTGGTGTTGTGCCTGCCAGCTTCAAAACTGCTGCTGTGATCCCCACCCTGAAAAAACCTGGTCTGGACCCTGACGACCAACAACTACCGTCCAATCTCCAACCTTCCTTTCCTTAGTAAAAATCTTGGAAAGGGCAGTGGAGGCCCAAATAAAGCAGAATATGTAACACCATGAGCTCTTTGAACCCCTGCAATCTGGTTTCAGAGCCCACCATAGCACAGAGACTGCACTTGTCAAAATCACAATCGACCTCCTCACTGCTGCTGACAAAGGCCACCTTACCATCCTCATCCTCCTGGACCTCTCAGCAGAATTTGACACAGTCTCTCATTCCATCCTGCTTAAACGGCTCTCAGAGTTCAATGGATTAACTGGCACAGCACTTAACTGGTTTCATTCATATCTATCCAACCGCCAACAATATGTCACTCTTAAAGACTCCCGCTCCACCACAGTTACCATCAGCCACGGCGTTCCGCAAGGTTCGGTGCTTGGCCCCCTTCTCTTCACCATCTACATGCTCCCCCTTGGTCGTATCATCCGCTCCCATGGTCTCAGTTTCCACTGCTACGCCTACGACACACAGTTATACATCAGCACCAAACCCTCTCCTCTGTACCCTAGACAGACTGCAATATGTCCAGAACTCTGCTGCCAGGATCCTCACAGGCACTAGACCCTGGCAGCACATCACCCCCATACTCAAGCAGCTTCACTGGCTCCCCATCAAGTCACGCATTACCTACAAAGTCCTCCTCCTAACCTTCAAGTAGGGGTGGGCGATAAAAAATATCTCAATAATTTTTAGAATTTTCACGATAACGATAACTTCCAAAAACACTTGCAAAAACAAGTAGGGTCTATTTCAGGAGGGAAGGGGTTAATCAGTGTGTTTGAGTAAGTAATTTGGCATGGCAGTAAGGGCAGGGTGAGTAACGCAGAACATTTGTAGGCCCACTGTAGGCCCTATGTAGCCTGGTCTGTAGAGGTCTGCATAAATGATGGCATGTCTACACTAGGCTACATCACAAAGCATGGCAGTATAACAAAGCTACACATTTATGCCGTCTATTATTTGTGCATGATTCCAGACTAATTTCAATTCTGCACTGGGGGTAGTAGTGCTGCATGTGTGTTTTAACTGGGGAGGGACAGTGAGAAATGCTGTGCTGAAGAGCTTTCACTTTTTGAATTTAATAATATGCATATGCTCTGGTCTGTAAAGTAATACTTCATCACTTGGCATGAAAACATATCCATGTAAATAAAAAATAGTTTTATAATGTATTGTGTACGATTCTGTCAGATGACAGACATTTTTTTACCAGAAACAATGCATTGGATAGGAAGCAGGACCTAACTAGGGCAGCTGCAAATTGCAGGTGTTGAATTTCACACATTGTAATTTAACTCACTGCGGCAGTCTAACTTAACATTACTTGCCCACCTAAGCAGTTATCTATACATGCATGTGGGTGTTTGAGTAGTGAGTAACAGCCACTCTAATAGTTGTAGAGAACAACATTGCTTAGCCTAGTTTGCTAACTAGCATGCTGACTAGCGATTTCTCAGACCAGAGACAAAGCTATTTCTCGTCCTAACCATTTGGCTTTCCATAATCACAGACGATTGCTGATTAAAGCACATAGTTCCAAAACACTCTCAGCATCATGCAATGGCTGATTTAATGGTTATATTCCT
>NC_085873.1:51077774-51080274 GCF_034702125.1 Engraulis encrasicolus | reverse complement strand
CTGGTGACATTTCAGTTTACCTGGTAGACAAGACAACTTCATAGCCACTTTGACCCATTAACCCATTGATGCCTGATGTTGCGTTGCGCAACATTGGCCCTGGCACCTGGAGCTGCATTACGCAACATTCAGGCTCATGCGATTTGAGACAACTTTATTAAAGAATCTCTGTTTGATTGAGATGAATGAACACATCTTAATGAAAGATGAGAGTCTTAGCATTTAAATGCAACATAGTGCATATTTTTATGTACTTCAGAAGCTGAGATATTTAGGTTTTTATAGGCTGAGGGTAGTTTTTCTTTGAAAGGGCTCAAGCATTCAGCACCCTTTTTTGCAGGTGCCTTAAGCTAGATTCATGCTTCAGACGCAGAGCCTCTGCATCCGTCCGTCTTCTGTCTGTGCGAGTCCATGCCCCCCTCGCAGAGGCTCTGCGCCCGTCGTCGAGCGCCTCGAAAAAAATCGAACTACGTGTGACGGACGCAGAGGACGCAGACCAAAAGACGCTATGATTGGTCGTCTCGCCACTTCATTGTTCTGTTCTTGTGGCAGCGCAATGCCAGTAGTTTGCGAGAGCAGAGCTGTATTCAGTTAAAAACTATATTAATGCCTTGTGTGTAAATGTGTGTAAATACACGAAGCTACAAGCTAAGTAACAAACAATGCATCAGTTGAACACTCGTGGCACAATGCCTGCGGTTTTACTACCGTAGCTTCCTCAACCGAATGTAAACACACATTGGCAGAATCAACTGTCTTTACATGCTTGCATTTTCTGCTCGTGAACACAGACTGGGTAACCTATGTCAAATAATGATACAAGTGCATTGCCTTTGCAATTTGTGTGAAATAGCTAACCGGGCTAGAAAGCAACATTGCTTAATAATGACCGCAGTGCTTACAATGCAGTGAAAGTAATCGCGCAATTTCAAATGTGTCTCGCGACGAGACCTCGGACCTCGCAGAACTCGCAGATGCATGAATACAATGTTGATTCGTGGCCACTCCCACGCCACTTTTGACGAGCGCAGTTGCAGAAGTCTAATCTGACCTTTAGGCGTCAATGGGTTAATAAGCATATGTTTGGCTAGTGAGGTTAACATCTACTAGTCATTTTGGCAGGTGGTGAAAAAGTTAATTTAGAGCCCTGGTTGAATTTGAGGGAGAGGTGGTGTGTGTATAATGCGAGTGGTGGTGTGTGTAATGGGGGTGGGGGGGGGTTATGTGGAGGAGAGAGGAGGGGTGGGGGTGGGGAGAATGAGAAATGGGTAAGCAGTGAAGGTGTCAGGCTTGTAACCCAAAGGTTGATGGTTCAATTTCCGCCCCGCCAGTTTGGTGTGTGGGGGTAATTAACCAGAGCTCTCCCCCTCTACCCCATCCCCCCGAGGTGCCATTTGGGACTGCTCCTTCGCCCTTCGCATGGGTGAGGCACAAATGCAATTTCAATGTGTGTAGTGAGAATGCTGACAGTGTCTACTGGGAAAGGAGAGTTTTGGGGTTTTAATTGGAGAGGAGAGGAGAGGAGAGGAGAGGACAGGGCAGGACAGGACAGGACAGGAGAGGAGAGGAGAGGAGAGGAGAGGAGAGGAGAGGAGGAGAGAAGAGAAGAGAAGAGAAGAGAAGAGAAGAGAAGAGAAGAGAAGAGAAGAGAAGAGAAGAGAAGAGAAGAGAAGAGAAGAGAAGAGAAGAGAAGAGAGAAGAATTGATTTGGGAGTTTGTGCCGATAGGAGGGATGGGAGAGTGGAGAGTGGAGAGAAGAGATGGAAGGAGAGGAGGGGAAGGGAGAGTGGAAATGAGGGAGAGTGGAGATGGGGGATTCCTACCTTCTTGTGATGGGAGATGGGAGAGTGGAGATGGGAGATGGGAGAGTGGAGATGGGAAATGGGAGATGGGAGATGGGAAATGGGGGAGAGAGGAGATGGGAGAGTGGAGAGTGGAGATTGGGGAGAGAAGAGATGGGGGATGGGAGAGTGGAGGGTGGAAAGAGGAGATGGGGATTCATACCTTCTTGTGATGAGAGAGTGGAGATGGGAGATGGGAGATGGGAAATGGGGGAGAGGAGAGATGGGAGATGGGAGATGGGAAATGGGGGAGAGGAGAGATGGGAGATGGGAGATGGGGATTCCTACCCTCTTGTGATGGGAGAGTGGAGATGGAAGGAGAGGAGGGGAAGGGAGATGGGAGAGTGGACATGGGAGATGGGAGATGGGAAATGGGGGAGTGGAGATGGGAGATGGGGGATTCATACCTTCTTGTGATAGGAGATGGGAGATGGGAGATGGGAGAGTGGAGATGGGAGATGGGAGATGGGATATGGGATATGGGAGAGGGGAGATGGGAGAGTGGAGAGAGGAGATGGGAGATGGGATATGGGAAATGGGATATGGGGTATTCATACTTTCTTGTGATGGGAGAGTGGAGAGTGGGAGATGGGAGATGGGAGATGGGAGATGGGAAATGGGGGAGAGAGGAGCTGGGGGATTCCTACCTTCTTGTCTGC
>NC_085873.1:51062641-51072674 GCF_034702125.1 Engraulis encrasicolus | reverse complement strand
TGTGGTGTGGGGTGTAATCTAACAGTCCTTCTCTTGCCCATTCTGTTTTTGTTGACTATAAAAGACTATAAAAAGCAAAACATTTCCTCAGTGACAGGTCAGGATTAGGGATGATGGCTGGACATCCTTTACATCACTGGAGTGCAGTATAATGGAAGGTGAGTCTCTCTCTCTGTGTGTGTGTGTGTGTGTGTGTGTGTGTGTGTGTGTGTGTGTGTGTGTGTGTGTGTGTGTGCGTGTGCGTGTGTGTGTGCGTGTGTGTAGTTTATTATAATGGAAGTTGAGTCTGTGTGTGTGTGTGCGTGTGTGTGTGTGTGTGTGTGTGTGTGTGTGTGTGTGTGTGTGTGTGTGTGTGTGTGTGTGTGTGTGTGTGTGTGTGTGCTGGTGTAGTCTTAGAGAGAGAGAGAGAGAGAGAGAGAGAGAGAGAGAGAGAGAGAGTGTGTACATGTGTGCATGTGTGTGTGCATGTGTGAGTGTGTGTGTGTGTGTGTGTGTGTGCATGAGTATGTGTGTGTGTGTGTACTTTTGCGTACCACCGTCCGACCGTCCTTCTGTTGTTTGTGTGTGTGAGCGGCTACAGATGTTTGACTTAGCCTTGTGCTTCATCTGTGTGCATTAGTGTCTGTGTATGGATGAATGTGTGTGTGTGTGTAAGTGTGTGTGTGTGTGTGTGTGTGAGTTGTAGTTTCATCCTCTCTTGTTTGCATGCATGAATTCATACAGAGGTGTTTTAGTCAGTTTTGTGGTGCCCATGCAGAGTATGTGTATGTGTGTGTGTGTATGTGTGTGTGCATGTGTGTGTGTGTGTGTGTGTCTGTGTCTGTGTGTGTGTGTGTGTGTGTGTGTGTGTGTGTGTGTGTGTGTGTGTGTGTGTGTGTGTGTGCATGTGTGTGTGTGTGCGTGGGTGTGTGTGTGCGTGTGTGGGTGTGTGCATGCGTGTGTGTGTGTGTGGATTACAGGGTGTAGTTTTAATCCTGGCTCCATGTCACAGTATGGCCCAATGAACAAGCACTAAGGCTTTATCCCGCAACCCCCCCCCCCAGCCCCCCCCCCCCCGCCCCACACCCACACCCACACCCACACACACACACGTACGCACACGCACACACACACACAATGTAAAATGTACAAGAACACACACACACACACACACACACACACACACACACACACACACACACACACACACACACACACACACACACACACACACACACACACACACACACCAATCCAGTGTTTTTACTACTGTACTGTATCTGTCTGCCCTCAGCCTCTTTTCACCTCCAGCTTTATGTTTACTTCCGCCAAGCAGGGTTGCCAGATGAGGCTGATTATTTCCAGCCCAAATAATGCTCAAAACCCGCCTGGAAGCAATAAATGTCGCCCAATTCTATTGAATTCTACAGGTATGGCCAAAAATTGGGCGTTTTGTCTGCTAAATGGCATTTTTACCTGCAGACAGTCAACCTACAGTACGCAGCCCAATTGGGCTGGAAATCGCCCAATCTGGCAACACTGCCGACAAGGAGGTAATGTTTTCGGTCGCGTTGGTTTGTCTGTCTGTCTGTCTGTCTGTCTGTCTGTCTGTCTGTTTGTCAGCAGGATAACTCAAAACTAGAGATGTCCGATAATAAATGTAATATCGGTCAATATCGGTATTAGATTTTTGGCCTATCAAAACCGATATAATAATGCTTGAATTACTGTACACTTCTCTCCTTAACCCTCCTGTTACCCTCAAATTTTGGAACATCCGTGATCCTTGGGGTCAATTTGACCCCAACCACTTAAATGTCTACAAAATCAGTAGAAAACAACACTTTGGCACATGTTTATACCTCAGATATGTATTATTGCTCTGTTGATGACATAAAAAGTCCTTTAAATATATCCTAGGACCCCCACACATAGCCCACACACCAAAAAAACTTAATCCATGACTAGGCGAAAATTAGAAAAAATAGCAATAAAATGTCATTAATTGGTCTAAAAACATATGGATACATATTATTTAAATTTTAGTGGCTCCATATACTCCCTAAATATGAATTTCTATTACTTATAACATTTGAAAAGAAAAAACAAATTTGATTATCAAGGATATTATCTGTCTATTACCGTATGGTTTAATTTGACCCTAAAAGAAATACACATTTTCCCAAACATTCAGAAGGTTTTTAAGTCCAACATTCATTTTCCTTGAATGTTTGAATGTGTATTTATAACACAAGTATAATAGTTAGGTAAGAACATGGATACATTGCCAACCAAGAGTTTTGGGAACATCATAGAAAATCATTGTTTTCTACGTTATTTCTACGCTTGAATTAGTGTGAAGGGAAAAAGCATAAGGAGCATTAAAAAAACATAAGCAAAAATGAGCATGTGTTCCTTGTAGACATATTACATGTTCATGGTAGTGGGGTAATGTTTGAAGGAACAGGGCTAGCAAATTGTATGTTTACTTCTATTCACTATGTATGCCCACTGGAGAACTTGTGGTAAGGACGTCAATGTGTATGTCCTTCACAAAAGTTACAGCTGTTGCTGTTCCTGCCTTCTCTATGTCAGGTAGCAGCAGTTTATAACCAATGCTGCAGACAACTATGTCAATTTGAAACACCATACTGAATAGAGGAGAAGAATAGCACCATTATATCTCTCAACATAACAACCAACCTTGAGATCGCATCCATATAAAGAAGTACATCGGCTTGTCACCATCAGAACAATCCATTTCAATATTTGGATCACAATCATAAAGCTTCTGTTCAAATATACCATCACTTATAATTATGTATGCTGGGCACAGAACAGCATGCACAGCAATATGTGACCCATCTTATGCTAGCGTGTGTGTGTAGTGGGAGGGTGCAAAAGTAGCTCCCAGGGTACAGGGCTGGGGGGTAGGGGGGTTGCTGTGGTGGGTGCCATGATGCTACTATAGGTACAACAAGGTTCAGTTGGTGGATTTTGTCAAGATGTCAATGCTGTATAGCCACCACTGTCTAAAATGTTGCCGTGAATTAGTTTTAGGCCTCCCCCATGTCATTAGTATTTTTTTGTTATCAGGGGCCAAACAAAAGCAAAATGTTCAGAGGAAACATGGCTAAATAGCTTAATTTCATGTATTTCACATTATCTAAACATATTTTAACATTTATTTGCAAAATATGGATGTTCCATTCATGTTTTATATACTTGAAACAATTGGGGTCAAATTGACCCCAAGGAACACGGATGTAACCAAAATGTGTACAGCACTTAGGAAAAACATTTTTGTTGAAATTTCACTTTTTTCACATTCATCCCATCTATTTAGGAAAAGTCATCAAAGATGAAGCAGAAGAAATATGTACTTCATGTATTTTTCAGGTGTTAAACATTGAAAGGGGTCAAATAGACCCCAAGGATAACAGGAGGGTTAATATTTTTCTGTTTTGAACAGACGATGTTAATATTTGGAAAGCTTTGTTGCATTCGAGAATGCATCGAGTGGGACGTTACAATAAAATTAAGCATATTTTGTTATACAACAACAGATTTGTAATGTTACCTAAAATTTGTTTTGAGGAAAAATAACCCACATATATCGACATCGGTATCGGCCGATATCTGAATCGAAAATTGAGAGTTGGACAATATCGGCATATCGGATATCAGCAAAAAAGCCGATATCGGACATCTCTACTCAAAACCTTATGAACGGATTTGGATGAAACTCTGTGGAGTTGATGGACATGATCAAAGGAACAATGATTCAATTTTGGTGGTGATCTGGATCACGAACCAGAACCAGGATTTTTTTAAAGATTCTTCACCATTGTGGGAGAATTTTGACATTCCATTTTCAAATTCCAGAAAAAAAGGCAGAAAGACTTTAAAAAATATATATATATGGTAGTCAAATGTTCTATCAAACAGCTTCTATCAAACAGTTTACTTGGCGGTGGTCTGCCCTCTCTGAGTGCATTTGTAGTTATTATTATCATTATTATTATTATTAGTAGTAGTAGTAGTAGTAGTAGTAGTATTACTATTATTACTATTATTAATAATACTATTATTATTCATACTAGTAATATTATTAAGCTGTGTATGTATCCCCTTCTTCCCGTTTCTTAGGCGTGCTGAAATCAATAAATCAATAAATACATCAAACAATCTTTACAAAGCTGTGAGGCTCTTCTAGGTATGCTGCAAATATGCTGTTCGTCATGGTCAGCACTGCCCGCCTAGGCTGGTATGCAAACTGGAAAGGGTCCAAATATGCTGCCACCTCACTAAGTAGGTGTTTGAATATGTTTTTCTTAGGGTTGTCGGTTTGAGTCCCAACACCGCCAAGTTGGTGCGGGATGAATGAATGCTGCTACCTTTTCCTCCTCCATGACCCCCACATAAAAGTACATGGTCCCCAAGCCCACATAACCTGAGGTATCCTGAGCATGTACTGTATGGTCCCCAAGCACACATCAACTGAGATATCCTGAGCATGGAGCCTTGCCCCAGCGTACATAAACTGAGGTATCACACTATGAGGGGTTTTGCTGGAGGTGTGCTGGTGGACAGTTCCATGCTCGGGGTACCTGTGTTTGTGGGGGGATGGCTCCACACTCAGGGCATCTCGGTATGTTTGTGGGGGGATGGCCGCGTGGACAGGGTACCTCAGTAGTCAGTATGTTAATGGAGGGATGGCTCCATGCTCAGAGCATCTCAGTATGTTTGTGGGGGGGTGGCTCCATGCTCAGGGTACCTCAGTATGTTTGTGGAGGGATGGCTCCATGCTCAGGGCATCTCAGTATGTTTGTGGGGGGATGGCCGTGTGGACAGGGCACCTCAGTTCAAATGTGCTGGGGGATTGCAGACACCGCCACCAATTGGCAAAAGGTGTCAAAAGTAAAAGTAAATCCATGGTGCAAGCATGAACCAAAAGAACAATACATACATGACATTACATAGTTGTTACACCAATCACTTCACTGTATCTACTGAGCTACTGACTGTGGTGTTACTGAAAGAAAACTAAAATCCTCAAAAAAAATTGAAAAACTGCTAGAATTTTTATCCAACCAGCTCAGCCTCAAGGCAAGGCAAGGCAAGGCAAGGCAAGGCAAGGCAAGGCAAGGCAAGGCAAGGCAAGGCAAGGCAAGGCAAGGCAAGGCAAGGCAAGGCAAGGCAAGGCAAGGCAAGGCAAGGCAAGGCAATTTATGTCTAAATCACATTTCATACATGAAATAATTTCAATGTGCTTTACAAAGAGATTAAAACCATGCAAAAAAAGATATTAAACGGATCATAAGACAGGCACTGTAGTCTACAGTAGCTGGACATGTAGATCAGTTAGTTATTTTGTCACCTCTGTTGGAAGGAAACTGTAGGGCGCTTTTTTACTTTTAGTTTTGCTGTAGACACACACTTCTGCCAGTTGGCCCCCATCCTGTGAGAGGCTTAATCTCTCACTTCAGCTGATGAGGCCCGAGATCCATGGCTATCACAGTTGGATCGGGGTCAGCTCTATGTTCCCTCGGCCCATTGGTCCCACAGCTTATTGCTCCATGTTCCCACATTTTAAAGAAATTCTTCAAATATAGGTCCTGTTTTACAACTCCATGATCCCACATTTCTGAGTAAGCTAAGAGAACGGGCCTTTGGAACATAGGGCCTAAATTGTAATAAATTCTTAGAAATGTGGGAACATGGAGCAGCAGGAATATGCTGTGGGACCAATGGGCCTAAAAAAATAATGTAAAAGTCTTAGTGATGTGGGACCAATGGGCTGTACGTTCCCGTTGGATCAGCACCCTGCTATGTGTTGACGCTCAGCACACAACATGTAGGCGACTCCAGTATGCCAACAATGCTGCCTCCACCTTCATCAGACTTCTTTAAAGCAGAAATGAAGTTTTGAAAAACATTGCTGTCTACTTCTATTGTTGTTCATAGATATATTTCATTGCTATTCTTTATTTTTGCTAGATCTCACCATTCCTCTCATTGACAGTGATGATTGTAGTTCTTGAATGCACAACGTTCCACCACAGGAATGCTACATTAGTCACAGAAAAGACTTTACTACCATTGCACTAGACCAGCGGTTCCCAAACTTTCCCCCCTGCTCACCCCCTTGTACATTTCAGTGTGGTTCGCGCACCCCCTAAGCAAATGTTACACAACCACACATTTTGGGCAATCCTGATTTCCAATAGACCTGATGGTTTTTTTGCCATCATTAATGGAACTTGTTGCATAACAAGCCTAGGAGTTATAAATGACACTTCAGCTGGATCCTTCCAGCATACAATTCACCAAAAAATAATTACAAACCACGTAATGTTCCTTAATTTTTGTTTTTGCTCCATTGCTCTATTCAACTCGCGCACCCCCTTGTAAACAGGTCGCGCACCCCCAGTGGTGCACGCACCCCAGTTTGGGAACCACTGCACTAGACCACTATGATAATACACAGGGCCAGCTCCCGCGCCGCTGACACCGGAATACCGCCGGTTGGTATGGAAGGACAGATCCGTTTCCATGTATTTTCGCTTCCGTCCCGCGACGTTTCACCGCTTTGGTGTGAAAGGTTAAGGTTCTGTGGGGTCAGCTCTATGTTCCCACAGCCCATTGGTCCCACGGCCCAAATGGCCCCAGCTTATTCCTGCTGCTCCATGTTCCCACAGTTTTAAGAAATTATTCAAATATAAGCCCTATGCTCTACAACTCCATGTTGCCACATTTCCAAGTAAACTAAGAGAACCAATAGGCCTAAAAATGATGTTAAAAATCTTAGTGATGTGGGACCAAGGGGCTGTGGGAGCATAGACACGCTCCCGGTTCTGTTTAGGGCTGCATGTGTCTCCTGTTGCGTGTTTGTCCCTCTTCTCAGTCTTCACTCCAATGGGTCTTTTTCTTGTGACGTCAGACAGCCAAAGTTCAATGCATTTGAAACAGGTCTAACGCTAGGGACACATAGACGCGAACTTGGCCAAGCGAAGCGAACTCTCGTTCGATGTTAGATACTCCGCCCTCTAACCCTTTACATTCATGTGTGCATTAACGTGTTCGGCAGTATGTACGATTACTAACCAGTTAGATGTGTGTAGCGGGGCACCACTTACCTCGGGAACCGGGGCCTACTTCGATCTCAGATGCCGCCAGCACAAGCGATTTCCCGTCGTTCTACAAGCTCTTCTCTGCGTTTAAAAGTAAGGGGGGGAAACACCATGCACTGTCGAAAATCTCACGAAGTCCATTGTACCTGTGCTTAATCCAAAACCTGAGTTTCCGACAGGTGATCTTCTGCGTTGCCAACTCCTGTTAGCCTTCCTGCCAACCCGGAAGGTCTAGCTCGCTGACTCTTGACCCATCCGTGATCCCTCTTATAGGAGCCACAGATCCCAAAGGTCAAGCGGCGTCCCCGTTTACACATATATGGATATTTCTTAACACATTGACTCCCAAGTCATGTAAAAACACGTTTTACTGCCCATGCGTTGGCTACCAAATCATCAATGGTTTTTTTTGGTACTATTCTTAACTATACACTTCAATGCTTAATTTTGGGAGCATTTGATAAGTACAACAGATATAGATAGCAGTCAAAAGCTTGTGCTGACATCTGGACATTTTAATCACAATGCCAGGCTCGGCGACAACCCAAGAATAATTTTGATAATTGTGGCCTACCCTCTGTAACTGTTGCCCTGCGTTGGTGACGTCACGTGACTACTGCTTTTTTCCAATCTGCTTTTTTCCATCTTAGAAATGTCAACAAAGTGCGCGGCTTGGCCCCCCGACAAGACGCTGAGAAACTTATTCATGCCTTTGTCACCCGTAGGCTAGACTACTGCAATGCTCTCTTCTCTGGTCTCCCAAAAAAATTAATTGACAAATTGCAACTCATTCAAAATTCTGCGGCAAGAATCCTAACAAGAACCAGAATGAGAGAGCACATCGTGTCTTGGCAGATCTGCACTGGTTACCTGTCTCATACAGAATCGACTTTAAGATTCTGCTCACAGTATTTAAAGCATTAAACGGACTTTCCCCTAGTTATATCTCTGACATGCTCTCTTTTTATGCCCCTGCTCGAGCTCTCAGGTCCACTGATGCCAAGCTGCTAAGGACCCCCACCCCCCCGCAAAAGAAGATTGGCGACGCCGCGTTTGCCTGCTATGCGCCCAAGAGATGGAACGCCCTCCCCATCGAGATCCGATCAGCCAGCTCCGTCAACTCCTTCAAGAAGCAGCTGAAGACCCACCTCTTCATCCTTGCCAACTCCTAGCTGCCAAGGCGTCATAGTGTCCCAGCTGCCACTCCATGGCGCTTTATAGCATGTATACTTCACACAACAATCACATTGAGTCCGGCTGAGCACCTAACTCTCTGGGGGATAATGCAAATACTGTTGGCCAGATCCCAAAACTGTGATTGGATTATTACCCTCAGATTTGACCAGCCAGATAGGTTGGATTGTTCATTCTGTTTTTTTTGATTGCACAGAGGACAAAATGGACGAAATTATGGTACAAATACGATAATTATTGTACATCTGGCAACAGTGGTGGTCCATAGGTCATATATTATCCCATCATGCAAATCTGTCTTTGTACATAGTCAGATTTTTTCATGCCAAGTTTTTTTCACAGCGCTTGTTCTAGTCTCCCTTTTAATCCCTTTTCATTTCGAGACGTTCCAGGCCAACACGGCCCCTTCTCAGACTGGCTGTATTTTGATTTTTTTGTGAGTGATAAACTACTTTAAGCGGTTATATATGTAGTTAACACATCACTAATCATTGTGTCAAAGTGAAATGTCTTTAATGTTGTCCTATGAAAAGATATACTTACACATCTGCAAATATGTGAGGGGTGTACTCTTATGAGACATACTGTACATCAGGGATCCCCAACCTTTCTGGTTCCGAGGGCTACCAAGGGCTACCCGCTGGCGGTAGCATGTCATTTTTCCGACACCCCTTTTGTCCGATTCGTTAATATTCCGAAAATGTCCCATTAATCCTACAGCCCACTAACTCGAAATAATTAAATGAAACCCTTTGCTCCGACAGCTCAATGTTCCGACCAATGGCTGTTTGGGGTTGGTCATCATCCCAGGTCGTATGTCCTGCTTTTCCCGGTGCCAAGTAGACTTCAGCTGCATGCGCTGCGACGAGCACATAGATGCCGTCGGTCTTGCTGTGCCCTTACCAAAACCAGCCCTAAACATAACCTGTTATCAATGCAATGTTGCCAAGTTTTACAATTGTGCCCTACCCAAAACCATTCCTAACCCTAACCTGTCAGTAGGCTATTGCAATGTTTCTGATTTTTAAATTTGTGCCTTGAACAAAACTTTCCCTAAACCTAACCTGTCAAAGACAGCGGCATGACCACTGCGTAGGCTTCAGAGATGACGGTGATCTAAAGCAGCTTTTGGTCGGAACATTGGACTGTCGGGACAAAGGGTTTCATTTAATTGGTAAAAAGTTATCTGAGACTAAGTGCTGTAGGATCAATGGGAAATGTTCGGAACATTGACGCATCGGACCAATGGGGCGTCGGAAAAATGAGCGGACCCCCCCGCTGGCTACCCGAGGGCTACTTTTGTTCAAAATCCTCTACAGATGTCTTGGCATTATTCTCAAATCACACTATTATTAAATGATAATTTGCTTATAGGTTAGAAAGAATAAATAATCTCATATTTACCTTAAGAAAAGCATTAAATGTGACTAAAATCTTTGGTGACACCTGCTTTGGTGACACCTGCTGTACATGTTCAATGCAGTAAGCCACCAGTGTGTAGGGCCAAAGAAATGGTCGAATGCTGAACTGATGTATGCATGGGCCTTTAAGAGTTAATTTGCTTCAGTACCTAAGGGGAAAGTTGCAATTGACTTAATGCCTTCTACCAGGTACTTGGAATTGTTCATCAAGGCTCATTACTACCAGATGTATGCAGCTGGTTAGGGAAATCAATTGTGACAATTGATCACGGGAATACCATTAAACTTGCCACCAGACCAAGGAGA
>NC_085873.1:51047641-51055141 GCF_034702125.1 Engraulis encrasicolus | reverse complement strand
CACAACGCCCTGTGACAGGTTAGGTTTAGGGATGGTTTTGGTTTAGGCACAATTTAGGTAGAAATTCGCCTAATCTCGCTGTTCGTGGGGAAAGTAAAGCAGCAGAAACATTGCTTTACTGACAGGTTAGGTTTTTGTGGTGGTTTTGGTTAGGGCATAGCAAAGCATATTTGCGTTTAGTAACAGAAATGCGCTGTGACAAAACAAAATTGCCAACACAGCGGGAAAACTGTGCAAACCTCGTCACGTGTCAAAAGTGCATGAAAGCGCTTTACCGCTTTGACTTCAAAATGCGTCGCACCCACACGCTGAATGCACTAGTGTGCGATACAATACGCTAAAGCATGATGACAGCCTGCATATACATATGTCATTGATACGTGTTATATCAGTCTGACATACAGTAAGGTCAATACATCATATACAGTACGTGATATAACATGTCTGTGAAGATTCTCAATCATACAGCATTATGCAGCTGGACCTCTTGGAGCAGTTATTCCCAACCTATGGGCCAGGGCCCACTGGTGAACCCTGAAGGTATTCCAAGTGGGCCTTGAAATCATTTTCCAAAAATGCTAATCATATTTTGGTGTGTGTTGTTGTTGATTTATTTGAGTTTTACTCTTAATTGGGTCAGAGGTGGGCCCCGAACATTTTTGACAATTTTGAGTGGGCCCCAAGTTGAAAAAGGTTGGGAACCCCTGTCTTAGAGCATGTAATAATATTCTTGTATAACATTGAAATAAGAAAAGTATTTACAAATATATTAAATAATGTTAAAATTAGACAAATCCCTACCCTTACTCACTTGCAAATGCACACACTCTCTCTCACACGTGCACAGACATTTACAAGGAATTACACGATTCAATACGACGCACAAAACACAAAACACACACACACACACGAACACGCTCACACACATGCACGCACGCTCGCTCGCACACACCCGCGCACACACACACACACATCAGAAGAACACAACTAGAATTACATACACACACACACACACACAAACACACACACACACAGGTAACCAAAACATGATCATAAAGTGACTTGTGACTATGAATTGAAAAATCAATTTAGAGTACAGCAGACAGACAGCCGTGGGAACGTGCACAAACACACAAACACAAACACGTGTGTGTGTGTGTTTGGTGGGGGGTGGGCGGGGTTCATTCGTGTGCGTAGATCTATGTGTGCTTAGGTCTACTTATGCATTTTTTATACATATGATACTCTGTGTTTGTGTGTGTGTGTGTGTGTGTCTGTTGTATGTGTGTGTGTGTGCGTGTGTGTGTGTGTGTGTGTGTGTGTGTGTGTGTGTGTGTGTGTGTGCTTGTGTATGACTGTGTTTCTTACAGAATATACAGGTTTGAGTCTCGGTGTCAGTAACATTATCTTAGTGCATATACTATATATAGAAGGTGTGTGTGTGTGCCTGTGTGTGTGTGTGTGCGCGTGTGTGTGCGCACACGCGTGTGTGTGTGTGTGTGTGTGTGATTGTAGAGTAGAGTAGAGTAACTTTATTGATCCCAGAGGGGAGATTCAGGATTGTGTGTGATTTGTTAAGTTTATGTTTTGTTTAAGAGCACTCCAAGCACAGTGTGTGTGTGTGTGTGTGTGTGTGTGTGTGTGTGTGTGTGTGTGTGTGTGTGTGTGTGTGTGTGTGTGTGTGTGTGTGTGTGTGTGTGTGTCAAGTTGAGCAGCATGATGTGCATGTGTACATGTGTATGTCTTTTTCAGTTGAGCAGTCTCTCAGTGTGTGTGTGTGTGTGTGTGTGTGTGTGTGTGTGTGTGTGTGTCTAGTTGAGCAGTCTCTAGGTGTGTGTGTGTTTGTGTGTGCTTGTGCGTGTGTGTGTCTAGTTGAGCAGTCTCTCGGTGTGTGTGTGTGTGTGTGTGTGTGTGTGTGTGTGTGTGTGTGTGTGCGCGTCTAGTTGAGCAGTCTCTCGGTGCGCGGTAGCTTGGCTGGGGGTTCGAGAGTCTGGTTGCCAAGGGATACGCCGTCGGGGGGGAGGGACAACTCCACACACTCTTCTTCACTCTCCTCCTCCTCTTCCTCTTCCTCTTCTGACACATACACACACACACACACACACACACACACACACACACACACACACACACACACACACACACACACACACACACACACACACACACACACACACACACACACACACACAGCAAGCGGAAAGAGGCTGGTTAGTTTTGAGTGGTCAGCACTGGCTTGTTCTTTGTTTGTGGTCAGAAATCCTTCTCTTATTTTGTTAAAAATAATCACAAATCACATGAGCAAAAACACCTTGCTGTTGATGTTGACATGTACGGTTTGTTTGTTTGTTTGTTTATTTGCTCGTTTCCATTAGGGATGGGATATCGGTATCGGTGTATCGGTATTGGGTTCAGATATCAACATATTTCAGAGATAGGATCGGATCGGAATTTTCCCAAAATATCGGAATTTGATGATTTGAGTCAGGTGCAATGTTAATTTGAAATCACAACGCTGGCATATTAGTTTACAGGATGGGATTGTTACTTTTTTACGTGCTACTTTTTGCTTTCCAGGTCTTCTGACTCTGACTTCTGACCTCAAGTTGAAACCCATGCATATGTGTGATTTTGGTGTTGGATCGGAGTAGTATTGGTATCAGCAGATATCCAAATTTAGATATCGGGATCGGATCGGAAGTGAAAAAATGTGTAGCGGTGCATCCCTAGTTTCCATAGTTACCTTTGTCTGGATCCAGAGGATTAAGGCTTTGGCCGAGACTGGCAAACTACAGAAACACATAAATACACAACAATTAAACTACAGAAACACATGAAAACACATGAATACACAACAATTAGCGATCGAGTAATAAACAAACTACAGAAACACATAAATACACAACAATTAGTGATCGAGTAATAAACAAACTACAGAAACACATAAATACACAACAATTACTGATCAGGTACTAAATAAACTGCAGAAACACATAAATACACAACAATTCGTGATAAACAAACTACAGAAACACATAAATACACAACAATTAGTGATCGAGTAATAAACAAACTACAGAAACACATAAATACACAACAATTAGTGATCGAGTACTAAACAAACTACAGAAACACAACAATTAGTGATCGAGTAACACAGTAAACAACATCTGCATGTCCCTTTCCATTTTGGATGAATCACCCATCACATGTAGAGTAACTGTGTGTGTGTGTGTGTGTGTGTGTGTGTGTGTGTGTGTGTGTGTGTGTGTGTGTGTGTGTGTGTGTGTGTGTGTGTGTGTGTGTGTGTGTGTGTGTGTGTGTACCTCTCCCATGACAGCTATGGGTGTCATGCCCCGGGCCTGTGTGTGTGTGTGTGTGTGTGTGTGTGTGTGTGTGTGTGTGTGTGTGTGTGTGTGTGTGTGTGTGTGTGTGTGTGTGTACCTCTCCCATGACCGCTATGGGTGTCATCCCGCGTGCGGTGGCCACTCTGTGCTCGATCAGGTAATACATGTACTGTGTGTGTGTGTGTGTGTGTGTGTGTGTGTGTGTGTGTGTGTGTGTGTGTGTGTGTGTGTGTGTGTGTGTGTGTGTGTATACCTCTCCCATGACAGCTATGGGTGTCATTCCCCGTGCGGTGGCCACGCGATGCTCGATCAGGTAATACATGTACTGTGTGTGTGTGTGTATGTGTGTGTGTGTGTACCTCTCCCATGACAGCTACAGGTGTGTGTGTGTGTGTGTGTGTGTGTGTGTGTGTGTGTGTGTGTGTGTGTGTGTGTGTGTGTGTGTGTACCTCTCCCATGACGGCTATGGGTGTCATTCCCCGTGCGGTGGCCACGCGATGCTCTATCAGGTAATACATGTACTGTGTGTGTGTGTGTGTGTGTGTGTGTGTGTGTACCTCTCCCATGACAGCTACAGGTGTGTGTGTGTGTGTGTGTGTGTGTGTGTGTGTGTGTGTGTGTGTTTGTGTGTGTGTACCTCTCCCATGACTGCTATGGGGGTCATGCCGCGTGCGGTGGCCACTCTGTGCTCGATCAGGTAATACATGTACTCATCATACAGCAGACGGATCAGGTGGAAGGAGCCGAAACTCGCAGCACTACGCAGAGTCAGGTCCCTTATCACCATGGAGCTGAGGAGGAGGGGGGGGGAGAGGGGGGGGGGGGGAGAGACACGCAGAGTCAGGTCCCTTATCACCATGGAGCTGAGGAGGGGGGGGGGGGACAGAAGAGGGAGAGAGAGAGTGAGGGGGGGGGGACAGAAGAGGGAGAGAGAGAGAGAGAACGTGGGAAGAAGAGAACGTCAGGGAGGAAGAGGGACATGAAGAGAGAATATGGCAGGTAGAGAGAAAGCAGAGGGAGCGAGAGAGAGAGAGTGGGATGGGGAGAGAGAGAGAGAGAGAGAGAGAGAGAGAGAGAGATTCAACACTCGTTTATTGAACCATTGAACACACACACACACACCCGTCATTTAAATATTTAAAACCAGTGTGTGTGTGTGTGTGTGTGTGTGTGTGTGTGTGTGTGTGTGTGTGTGTGTGTGTGTGAGAGAGAGAGAGAGGGAGGGAGAGAGAGAGAGAGAGAGAGAGGAGTAGAGGTGCAATAAGGAGCAGCAATATTCCAGATAATATCATATTCCGCACAAGTTCAGAAATGTAACATTTTGCTATTGCAGAATACCTACAGTATAAATAAATATACCTGTAGAATTGCACTGCTGTAGACTGCATGTTAACCCATTGTGCCCTGGAGACACATATACGCTGCATTTAGAATTTTGTTGATTTGAGCTGTTGTATTAAATAATGTGGTTAGGTTAGAGCTGAATGAACACGTTCTAATGCAAAACGAGGGTCTTGGCTTTTAAATGCAACTTATTTCATGTTTGTATGTGCTTCAGAGGCTGAGATATTTAGGATTTAATAGGCAGAGGGCACCCTTTCCCAAAAAGGGCTTAGGACAAAATGGGTTAAATATAATACAATAATGTAATAGACTTTTGTTCTCATATGATGAGTACCTCTTCACATGATGCTCTATATGTGTTCCTCTGTCCAAATGTGACTATGCTCCATATATTTCTCAGTATTACATTTTTCCACTGGCTGTCATCATGCTTTAGCGTATGTATCGCACGCTAGTGCATTCAGCGTGTTGGTGCGACGCATTTTGAAGTTGAAGCGTGCTCCTCAACGCAATGGTGAAGCGCTTTCATGCAGTTTTGACACGTGACGAGGTTTGCACAGTTTTCCCGCCGTGTCGATGATTTTGCTTTGGCACAGCGCAAGAACAGCAAGATTAGGCGAACTTCTACCTAACCTAAACCAAAACCATCCCTAACCTAACCTGTCACAGGGTGTTGTGGAGCACGCCTTAACTTGAAAATGCGTATTGGACACGTACCCCTGATGGTGCGCTCACGTACCCCCTTCTGTAACGTGTACCCCGGCCAGGGCTGAGCAGTATTTCAAATACATGAGTTTAAAATCCATACTTTTTTGTTTCACAAAAGTCTTTTAAGTAAGTATTTTTCAGAAGACACAAAAGTATTTTAAATGTCTATTTTAAATAAATGTATCTGAAATGACTGCCTGGCTCTGCACGTAGTACAGCCGGTTGGGAAACACTGCTGTAGAATACTGGTACAAAGTTCTAGCATGCACATGTGGCTCCATCTAGTGGCCACTGCCCAGTACTGCTTCACAGCCAGCTTTTATCAAAATGCTTTCTGATGATCCACTGACGATCAAGAACTGTGACAACCAGGTGGAGTATGTCTGTGTGTGTATGTGTGTGTGTGTGAGAGAGAGAGAGAGAGAGAGAGAGAGAGAGAGAGAGAGAGAGAGAGAGAGAGAGAGAGAGAGAGAGAGAGAGAGAGAGAAGGAGGAAGGGAGAGAGAGAGAGAGGAGGGAAAAAGGGGGAAAGACAGACAGAGCAAAAGAGACAGCAAGAAAGAGAGAGAGTGAAAGAGAGAGAGAGAGAAAGAGAGCGGGTCAGAAATTGAGAGGACCATTTGAGCAAGAAGAGTTCAAATGTGTGTGTATATGTGTGTGTGTGTGCGTGTATGTTTGTGTGTGTGTGTGCGTGTGTGTGTATATATATGTGTGTGTGTGTGCGTGTGTGTGTATATATATGTGTGTGTGTGTGCGTGTGTGTGTGTATGTGTGCGCGCGCGCGCGCGCGTGTGTGTGTATTTTTGTGTGTGTGTGTGTATGCGCGCCCATGTGTGTGTGTACACTACCTACCTGTAGAAGGACCACTTGAGCAGGAAGAGCTTGGCGGCCTTGGGGAAGGCGGCGGTGGCCTGGTAGGGCTTTAGGACCTGGGAGACGACTCCGTCCAGCCAGGCCGCCCACTGCTCCAGAGAGTTCTGCTGCTGCAGCGTCAGCTTAAAGTCCTGCTCAAGACGCTGCACTACGCGGTCCTCACAACGACACACCCAGGAGGCCTGCTCCTACACACACACACACACACACACACACACACACACACACACACACACACACACACACACACACACACACACACACACCAGGTCAGACACACACACACACACACACACACACACACACACACACACACACACAGNCACACACACACACACACACACACACACACACACACAGGGTCAGACACACCCACACACACACACACACACACACACACACACACACACACACTGGGTCAGCTTAAAATCCTACTCAAAACGATGGACTACACAATCCTCACCCCGGCACACCAAAGGCCTACAGGGACCACGTCGGGAGCTACAAGCAGGCCCTCTCCCTCTACCATGGAGGTAGTATAAGAACTGGAGAGAGTGAATAAGTCCCGCCTCCAGTCATTTCAATGGGAAATGCTAGGCTAGTGAATTCAGCCAAAATTGAATTAATTTTCTAGCTTCAAAGATGGAGTCGTTTAGGCCACTAGTTTACTCAGCCAATTACATGCCACGTTAATGACTGACTTACGATTGACCAGAAAGACATATGGAAGACGGGCATTGGATGCATGGAGGTGCCCAACCACACACCTGTATAGGTATGTGTGCCCAACACTAAATTCGCGCACCCACCAATCACGTCCACCCTCTTGGAGCGAAGTGGTGGCAGAATTGCGACGAGGATGTGCCTTGCTAATCGGCGAAGCTAATCGGCCAAATCCTGACCCCCTGTTCTCTACAGCCAAAACACAATATTTCTCCACTCTAATCAACAACCAACAGAACCATCCCAGAATGCTCTTCTCCACAATTAACCGCCTTCTCTGCCCTCCCCAAACACCCCAACCTTCGGATGCTGCTGAGTTGTGCTCCAGCTTTCAAGACTTTTTCACACGTAAAGTCGACACCATCCACCAGCAGCTCCTAGCTTCACCCCAGCACCATGGGGACGAGCCACCTGGCACCCACCAGCCATGGCAGGACATTGCCATCCCCGCTGCCTGCCCACCGCAGCACCACCTCTCCTGCTTTGCCTCCCTTGGCCATACCCAG
>NC_085873.1:51030141-51037641 GCF_034702125.1 Engraulis encrasicolus | reverse complement strand
ACTGCACACTTAACGTGGCCTATTAGAAGCGGTGTACAATATGAACGGCGTATGTGGTAGGTGGTCGATTTCAAGGTCTTAAGCTGGACAGGCACATTTTTGGATATGATTGGACGATCAGCAAATTTAGATGCTCAAAATATTGTTCTTTGGGGGAGGGAGAGTGCGTAAACTAGGGTAGCACACTGCACACTGAAATATGTGGCCTTAAAAGCAGTGTTTAAATTCTGAAGGGCATTTCATGCGATAGGTGGTCGAACCCAAAGACGTATGATGGGCAGTCGTATTTTTGTGAGAATCGGCCAAATGGAGCGCTGAGTGATGGATGGATGATCTTATGTACTGATATTATCAAAGGGTGTGTGGCGAATGACAAGGTGGCTAGATCATGTATTTTATGAAGCTATGATTTATGAACGAGGTTTGAATTGGTAGAAGGACTTTCATAATATCTTTGATGTAAGACAGGCACAGTTCATTACGAGAGATCTCGGTGTGTATGATAGGCCTACTATGTGTGTGTGGCATTACTCAGGGAGCAGAGGAATAATTGTATGGACAAATTTAAATACTAGGTGAAGATGTTTAGCTTTTTCCCCGTCGGAAGATGAAAAATAATTTTAATTATGGATCAACCTCTGGTGTAATTTTAATAGTGGAAGTTAATAATTTTTGCTGTATGTGAATTTGGGCATAAAGAGAGAGAGAGAGAGAGAGAGAGAGAGAGAGAGAGTATGCCAATGTGTGTGAAGTGTTAGTGTGTGTGTGTGGATCCACAGAATGTATGTGTGTGTGATTTTGTGTGGCTCTGTATATGGTGTGATATCAGAGAGAAGAAAAGAAAAAGAGAAAGAAAGGAGAAAGAAGAAAAAAAAAGAGAGAAAACATTGATTGGCTTGTAGGTAATGATTGAATTGAAAGAGGAGAAGAAAGTACAGAGAAGTAAAAGGTTTTTGAAAGTGTGAAAATAGATGGAAAGAATGATTTCTTTTGGATGGAGATATCGAGTGTAGAAGGAACAGGTCAGGTAGGGATAAAAAGCAAAGGGCTGAGAGGCCATATAGACTGTGTTGGCTGGAATTATTTCAGTGTATAATATACATGGCAAGATAGGAAGATAGCCTACTTTGATAGAATAATAATGGAAGAAGAATGAAGAGGAGAACAAGGTAACTAAAGAGTGGAAGCTAACAGAGTGACGACATGACGAGTAGCATGGTTGGTGGTTGCGGCTGTATGACATCTGTTCAATAAGTTTTGACTGGGTTGAATGTGAAATCATATAGGTTAGCAGGAAGTGTGGAAATCAGAATGGCTATGCAGAAATTTGAATTGGGGTAAAAATGCATGCAGTGTGAACTGATAAGGTATTTTAACATCATACAAGGAGAAAAGGTAAATTTCTGTGGATGTGTGGTACTCTGTTTGGCCACTAGGGGTTAATTACCATGGCAATGGGGAGAGAGATGGAAGCTGAAGTGACTGTTTAGAAGTTGGAAGCCGGAACTAGCTTTTAAATTTTCATTTGAGAAGAGCGGAATGGAATGGAATATTCCTTGTGGGAAAAATAAAATAAAATAAAGAAGGAGAAACATGGGAACAGAAGTCACTGAAAATTAAGGGTACTTGGTTTGGGTGACAGAGAGCTGCTCTGCCCCAACATAGAGGGGGTTGAGTGTCTTTTAAGATTTAAATGGAGTGTGTCAAGGAGAGGTGCCGATGGTCTGGAAGGAAAACATTAACATGTCTGATCTTGAAGAATTAAAGAAAGCAATGGATGTTAATGTGCTGGCAACTGGGAGTTGAGAATGCTTAACATATATTTGCAATACATTGATGACCAGAGGGCGAGGAGTGGTTGAGACCTAGTGTGGAGACCCAGTGTGATTTAACAGGTGTGGGGGTGAACTCCCAGACTGGCTGGGGCCTGTGGGCAATGGTGTTATCACTGGTTTGAAGTGGTTCTTAATCTTTTAAAGTGGGCTGATAAACATTTCAAAGGAAGGAGGAACTGAAACAGCGCAAAGTTAACAAACAATTTAGCATGGAGTGAATGAAGAAGACAGGAAGGTCTTAGCTTAAATTGGATTATGATAATGGGATGCGATGAACAAAGGGTGAAAGTGTTTTGTCTGCCGAGAGGAGAGAGAATGGGCTAACTTCAAGGCTATGGTCAATGCACCAGTGTAGACAAAAGGTAATTAACAGAGTCAGCATTTCTTGGCAAGAAGAAAAGATCAAATAGGCTAGTGACACATTGGTAATGGGCGTAGCAGCAATTGGTGGATTTAAGGTGAGAGAACATTTGGAGTGATAAAGCAAAATACTATAAAAATTTCATGGATAACATAGAAGTGCATTAGAATAGCAAAAAATCAGGATACAATGCTCAAAATTCAAAGTACTTATTGTCTAATAGGTTAACATGTTAGATAATGGTCTGAGATAAAAAGCTTGTATGTATGAGAGTGGGTCAAATGCAATGAGTGAAAGAGTGATAATGACTTTTGTGTGTTAGCAGAGAGAGATGGATATTTCTGTGTATGGTTGTATTAGATATGCCAAGTTTTAAGATATCAGGAACTAGAAGAGTGTAATGGCATTTGGATATCAATCGGTAGCATAGAAATTGTATGGAGAGAATGTGTGGAATAGGTGGCTGAGAGAAATTTGGTTTAGAAAATGGAATGCAAATATGAAAGTGAGTGAGATTGAATGTATGAAGTACAATTTGAATTGCTCAATGGAGTATTTGGAATTACCGGATATTTATCTGGAAGAGTGGAGGAGAGACTGGTGAAGAGGAGTTGACATTTTAACTAATAGCATGAGGCTTCACCCAGGGAAAAGGTGTTTGCAATTGAATATTGAATGGCCACAATGTTGATTGAAAACCCTGATTAACTGGAAGAAGTCACAGAAGGTGTGAAGTGGGGCTCCAGCAGGAGGTAAACCAGGTTGAACTAATAAATTATGCAAGCAGACAGAGGGGGCAGGGAAGAAGCCCTGCTTTGGCATGTAAATGGTTAATCTGGCAGAGGTGTGGAATGAGAGATCCACAAGAGTGAACAAAAACTTGCAAATGGAAAAATTGGTCTGATATAACTGGTGAAAAAATTAAAATAAAAATCTGAATGGTGCAGGAAACTTTGGCAACTTCAAAAAGGAAGCAAATTTGATTGGGAAGGGGAAACATTTTGGAAATACAGGGGTGTGTTTGCAAAGGAAAAGGGGGTTGGAATCATTTCAATGGAATCAATTCAAGCAAGCAATGCAGTTGGAAACGCCCTAATGCATGTCATCTCTTTGCATGAAGCTATGAAAATCTAACCCCAACTAACATCTTAATTAACAAAAGGTAATGTTTCCCCACTAATACTAACAAAGGGTCGGTTTCCAACTGCTGAAAGAGAATCATATGACCGTATTCCAGTGAGAAGGCTGGAGAATTGGGAGTTACAAATGTAGTTTTCACAATTGTAGCTTAGGCTACAAAAGTGAAAAAGGGGGGTGCATAGGTTGATTAAACATGGAAAGAAAAATAAAAGATTAGAAAATTGGCAAAGAAAAGTGGGAAAATTGACAGGATTTAGAGAAAAAATTAGAAGAAATTTGAAGAAATTTGAAATTTATAGTTGAAAGAGGTTTTCATAATTCAGGAGGTAAGTTAAAGGAGAGAATTTAAGAAAATTGCTATAGAATTTGACTGGAGAGTAGAGATCAAATTGGTTAGATTGATGATAAAAGTGAGTAGATTAGACAGGAATTAAGAGTGTTTAGAGATTGAATTGTGTGATAAATGTGAGAGTAGTAGTTAGATTGTGTGTGTCTGAGTTTTGCTAATGAATAAGAGTGTGAAATTGAGAAAGTCTATCCAAAAGAATTGATACTGCGCTCGCTGTTGGTGTCTTCACAGATCGACCAGGGCGGAGATGGTGGCCAGTGACTGAGGTTTACAACGGAGGGAGGAGACGATGGGGCTTAGAGGAGACAGTGGTCTGCTAACGAAGACGAGGGAGCCAGCTGAGAAGAAGCCAGACGGTGTGGCCACCAGAACAGGAGGCCAGACAACAGGAGACAGGAGACCACAACATAACAACAGCCTTCCCATGGGCTGAATCGGGGGGTCAATTCAACAAAGGAAGAAACTTCACAGCTGAGGCAAACTAGGAGGGATTCAAAGTGAATTAACAAAGCATCAAATAGACTGAGCACATCTACTGTCGAAATGGGGGAAGCTGTTTTCGATGTGTAGCCGAAGGAAGAAAAGGCATCAAGACAACGCATACATTTCAAAGGACTTCAGAAATCCTTACACATGAAAGCAACCGCAGCAGAACACTTTGGGATGCAAAAGTTCAACATCGAAAGGAGCTAAGAAAGGATTAAGGGTCATTAACACCTTGATGACACAACAAACAACAGCAAGCCAAATTGCATACATCACAGAGAACAATAGACTCTTTGCGACTGAGCCATGGAGGATGGCGCAGTGAGAGAAAGCAAGAAGTCACATGGGCATGACAGTGAATTAAATTGTGTAACTGTGTTTGAACTGTTGAGAGAGCAGGATGAATCAGCTAGGAATGTTATGATGAGAAAGTTGATTAAGGTCTGACAACAAGACAAATTGCCATATCATTCAGAGTAAATGTACAGAATGTCAGATTCTTGCCACTTACACAAATTGATTATTTAGCAATGTAAACATGACTCAGATAACATCAATTCATTAGAGGTCAAATTACGGCAATAGCTGAGTGGAAACAGTGTGATATTTCATATTCATTGATAGGATGACAAAGTGTGTGCAATGTATTTGTGAAATGATATGATTGGATATTCCTGGTAGTCTGAAGACAGTAAATTGATAAGCAAATAGCGAAGAGACATATAACTAATCAAATATTTAGTGTAACTCAAGACAATGTAGAATGGTCAACAGAATCATGGGTTAATCATAGATACATAAACCATGATGTAATGTGTAACACTGTAACACGGTTAAGGGTTGCAGATGTACTCAGTTAAAATTTTAATGCAGAATGGTTACAAATTCATGTTTAATCAATTCTTAACTGAACATGCAGGGCTGTCATATTGAAATGGAGCCATCGTTGGAATTTTCCCTTCACGTCTTGTTTTTCCCTTAAATTGGCAGAATGGGGTTTTTTGCAAGATGTAAGGTTTCGCCAACGATTTAAGAATTGAAATTGAAATTTGAAGATTGAAGATTGAAGGCATATAAGATAAAAAATTGTAACCCTTGTGAGTCTTTTTGAGACTCAAAATGGGGGAATATGTGGTCAGATTTTTAATCTTATATGATTCATATGCAGATTATTATATGTACATGTCTATGCAGGAATATTGAGATATGTGTATATGACTATATGTGTATATGTCTGTGACTATATATATATATCATTCCAATGTCAGCATTGTGATCTGTATTGAGTGTCAGCTCAGCTGAGGTGTGAGTGACCTAATTAACATCTGTAAAGGGCCACGGGGCTGGGTGTGCTCACACTATAAATGCTCTGAGAGAACACAAGGCAGGGCGCATCCCAACTAGGTAGATCAGCAAGACTGGTGTATCATTAGGATGTTGTCCTGTTCCATATTTTCTATGGGGCAGTAATGAATAAAGAATTCTGCAGAAACTCACCGAACCCAAAGTGCTTGTCTGTCAGTAATAGAGAAAATACCCACAAGTTTGCGGCCCTGAGAGGTTACATACACACCAGGGGCTTGACACTAACGTTCTTTCTCACTGGCCACAGTGGCTAGTGGTTTTCCCAAGTCACTAGCCACTCAGAAATTCTACTAGCCATAGTTAGCTCACGTTCCTATCCTTGCCGTGCTAAAACAAACAATTGATGAACAAAAGGCCAACAAGAGATGCGGTGTTACATAGTCAAGAGTAAGCTACTGTACCTGCCAAAGTGGCTATGAGACCACATTTCCTACTAGCCACAGACTTTTTTTTACCAGCATTTGACTGGTTGGCAGGTGTCAGTGTCAAGCCCTGATACACACTCGATTGTGCACATACCAGGGAAAGGTGCAGGACGAAGACCAACTGTAGTTTTCAAAGTGAGAAGTCCGCACACTTCTATTATTTTGTCATGGCAGGATAACGTTTCGACCTCAACAGTCTTCTTCAGACTCTGAATCTGAAGAAGACTGTTGAGGGGGAAACGTTATCCTGCCATGAAAAAATAAAACACAACAAAAAGGATTCTAAGTGTGCGGACTTCTCACTTTGAAAACTACAGTTGGTCTTCGCCCTGCACCTTTCCCTGGGATGTGCACAATCAAGTGTGCAGACTCCTCACTCTGAAGCCCTGATACACACACACACACAGTGGCGTAACTATCGGTAAGCAGGGACTGCTGTTGCTTACGGGCCCACGAGCTCTCAGGGGCCCCTTTGAGGACGCCTAGTGGGCCCCCATTGGTACTGGGGACTAGATTGTCTCTGCACACGCAGAGAATTCCCCGATAACTCTTCTAATAAATAGGTGTTGACCGGACCGTATTTATATCACAACAGATGCCACCGTCCAACATGATGGTGTGCCGTTTAAACACGACACCAATGGCAAAGCCATGCTACTATTAATACTGTGCTAATAACTGTGTTTAGTTCATTAGACGGTTCTTTAAAAATACAGTCATATAATATGTTTCAAACTGCAATAAATATCTTAACAATACAGTGTATTTGAGTCTTTTATTTTTTTACATTACGACTTGGAATTATGGGTTATGGGTTATGATGAACTGATTGAACATGTTACGTAGCCTACGTAACGTGCGTGCATACAGGAAGAACTTTGGTGCAACGTGCAAGACGTCACATCACGTTAGACAGAGAGCGTGTTCCATTCTCTACACTCTGCACTGTGTACTGTGATACAGTGCACTTTCCACCCTCAACTTAACGGCTAAATTTGAGGGTGAAGTGCAGGTCCAATTCACGTTCTGTCTGATACACTTCACGGAAATGACGGTTGTCGCGTGTCATCAGAGTCTACCAACCGCCAATATACAATTCATCACGGAAGACACTGTTCCTTATGTTGACAATTTTTAAAAGTTACCCCTTTCTCTTATACACATGGCTATTGTCTTTTGAATCAAAGCTATGCTGTCATCACAGAGATTCAGCAGTTTGACCAATCTGACACTCAACCAGAGAGGAAACTACGTAACAAACATGGCGGCCGTTGAGTGCGAAAAGTGTACATAACTGCACACTTCAAAAAATGGCCGGTTTGAGGGCGTTATCCGGGTAGTTTACAGTACACTTCACCGCCGCGATTAGAAATGGAACCGCCCTGCGTACCCAAACACAGTGCGGGAAGGGCGGAAAGTACGAAGATTAGAAGAGTAGAAGAAATCTGATCATATTATCTAAACTTTAACAATGTGTTGGCGACAATGGATAACAAAAAGAAGCACCGGAGTGGATTTCAAAAAAGAAAATGGAAAGAG
>NC_085873.1:51010141-51015141 GCF_034702125.1 Engraulis encrasicolus | reverse complement strand
ATCATAATGGCTGAGTGTGGGTGTTCTATGTAGCAGCCTTCTACAGTATGATGTCATAAAGATGGCTGGCTCTACAGTTCCAGTTCTCCTCTCCTCCTCCTCTCCTCTCCTCCTCCTCTGCCTCCTCTGCTCCTCCTCATGGCGGCCAGAGCTACAGGTCTGTTGGCCCGAGTGGTGCGCCGTCGCCACAGTCGCAACTGGCGGCAGAGACTGCACGAACGCATCAGGTGTGTGTGTGTGTGTGTGTGTGTGTGTGTGTGTGTGTGTGTGTGTGTGTGTGTGTATAATGTATGATAATTATGAATAATAGACTAATTAGTATGTGTCATTAGTGTGTGTCATTAGTGTGTGTGTGTGTGTGTGTGTGTGTGTGTGTGTGTGTGTGTGTGTGTGTGTGTGTGTGTGTGTGTGTGTGTGTGTGTGTGTGTGTGTGAGACGTGTGTATAATGTACACAGTATAATTATGTAATACAATATAATTATAAATAATTATGCACGATAGAGAATGTATTTGTCACATACTGCAATGTGTATAATAATAATAATAATTAAAGCCGCGAGCGGCGATGACGGGCCCTCGCACCTACGGCTCAAGGCATATCGCCCCAAATCCCATCACATCCTGCCCAAAACAAAAATGGAGTCTCTAAGACGTTTGGTTCACGAGATAAAGATTTTTAAGAACTCCACTTTTACTGCAGTTCATTTGACTACCACATGGTGGCGCTATATCAGGTTGCCATAGTAGGCATATAGAAAAAGGTTTATATTCATTATATGCATGAACACATGCATTTGCACTGTTTTGAAAACACTGCAAACTAAAAGAGTGGCCAACTTCCTGTTTCAATAAGAGGTCCAATTATCTCACTTCCTGTTGGGCGTGGCCATGTCACTGCATGACATTTTTGTTCGTTTTAGTCAGATACACATTCATAAAAATTTTGAAGTCCGTAGCTTGAACTTCATGCCGAACCCGCTCCATATGCCCATGACTTAAGGGGGTGCTACAGAGCCCATGTACTGAGTTAGGGGCGGGGCTTGTTTGGAGAGGTACGTGCTGCCCTATCAAACACCTGTGTGAAGTAACTTTGAAAGATATGCATGGCAACCCCCTCAGAAAGGGCACATTTTCTGTGATTTTTTCACCAGAATTCATCAAGCCGCCATCTTGTTTTCTTACAACATATTGAAAATTCCTTCGCAATATATAATCTGCAATGTCTTAAGATCATTTACAAATTGAAACGAAACCGAACAGTTGTACGGTTCAGGACAAGTACATCAAAGTTCGTGGTATGAAAATTTTGTCGCATGTCAAAAGTTGCATTTCATGTCCAATTACCTCACTTCCTGTTGGGTGTGGCCATGGCATTCTAAAGACTTTTTTGATTGGCTTAGTGAGATACACACACACACAAATTTTGGAGTCCGTAGCTTCAACTTTATGCCGGTCCCACCCCATAGGCCCATGACTTAAGGGGGCGCTACAGAGCCCATGTGCTGACTAAGGGGTGGGGCTTGTTTTGTGAGGTACGTTGTGTCCTACCAAACAACTGTGCAAAGCAACATTGAAATATATGCATGGCAACCCCCTCAGAAAGGGCATAGTGGAGGCACATTTTCTGTCATTTTTTCATCAGAATACATCAAGCCGCCATCTTGTTTTCTTACAACATATTGAAAATTCCTTCGCAAAATATCATCTGCAATGTCTTAAGATCATTTACAAAATGAAACGAAACCGAACAGTTGTACGGTTCAGGACAAGTACATCAAAGTTCGTGGTATGACAATTTTGTCGCATGTCAAAAGTTGCATTTCATGTCCAATTACCTCACTTCCTGTTGGGTGTGGCCATGGCATCCTAAAGACTTTTTTGATTGGCTTAGTGAGATACACACACGCACAAATTTTGGAGTCCGTAGCTTCAACTTTATGCCGGTCTCACCCCATAGGCCCATGACTTAAGGGGGCGCTACAGAGCCCATGTGCTGACTAAGGGGTGGGGCTTGTTTTTTGAGGTACGTTGTGTCCTACCAAACAACTGTGCAAAGCAACATTGAAATATATGCATGGCAACCCCCTCAGAAAGGGCATAGTGGAGGCACATTTTCTGTCATTTTTTCATCAGAATACATCAAGCCGCCATCTTGTTTTCTTACAACATATTGAAAATTCCTTCGCAATATATCATCTGCAATGTCTTAAGATCATTTACAAAATGAAACGAAACCGAACAGTTCTACGGTTTAGGACAAGTACATCAAAGTTCATGGTATGACAATTTTGACGTATGTCAAAAGTTGAATTTCTAGTCCAATTACCTCACTTCCTGTTGGGTGTGGTCATGGCATCCCAAGGACCTTTTTGATTGGCATAGTGAGATACACACACAAAAAAAATTTGGAGTCCGTAGCTTCAACTTTATGCCGGTCCCACACCATAGGCCCATGACTTAAGGGGGCGCTACAGAGCCCATGTCCTGAGTTAGGGGTGGGGCTTGTTTTGAGAGGTACGTTGTGTCCTACCAAACACCTGTGCAAAGCAACTTTGAAAGATATGCATGGCAACCCCCTCAGAAAGGGCACAGTGGAGGCACATTTTCGGTCATTTTTTCATCAGAATACATCAAGCCGCCATCTTGTTTTCTTACAACATATTGAAAATTCCTTCGCAATATATCATCTGCGATGTCTTAAGATCATTTACAAATTGAAACGAAACCAAACAGTTGTACGGTTTAGGACAAGTACATCAAAGTTCATGGTATGACAATTTTGTCGTATGCCAAAAGTTGACAAAAGTTCAACTTTAGCTCCAATTACCTCACTTCCTGTTGGGTGTGGCCATGGCACCTTAAAGACTTTTTTGCTTGTCTTGGTGAGTTATACAAGCACAAACAATTTGGTGCCCTTAGCTTCAACTTTATGCCGGTCCCGCCCCATAGGCCCATGACTTAAGGGGGCGCTACTGAGCCCGTCGGCCGATTTGGGGGCTGAGCTTTATTGGAGTCCATCGTGCCACCATATCCAACACCTGTGCCAAGTTTCGTTCAAAGTTACGCATGGCAACCACCTCAAAAATGGCCCGACGTGCGGGAAAAATGTATCACAAAGCAAGAACAATAGGGCCTCGGGCCCTAAATAGAGTATAGTATGTATTTGTAACACAAAGCGGTCTAGCTCTGTATGCGGTGTGTGTGTGTGTGTGTGTGTGTGTGTGTGTGTGTGTGTGTGTGTGTGTGTGTGTGTGTGTGTGTGTGTGTGTGTGTGTGTGTCTGTATGCGGTGTGTGTTTGTGTGTGTGTGTGTGTGTGTCTGTATGCGGTGTGTGTTTGTGTGTGTGTGTGTGTGTGTGAGAGAGAGAGAGAGAGAGAGAGAGAGAGAGAGAGAGAGAGAGAGAGAGAGAGAGAGAGAGAGAGAGAGAGAGAGAGAGAGAGAGAGTGTGTGCGCGTATGCACGTACACATAAGCTTAACAATTTTGTATAATAGAGTAGTACAGTATTTTTGCAGTATTTGTCACATACGCTGGTGTAACTGTCTGTTTATGTGTGTTTGCGTGTTTGTGTGTGTGTTTGCATGTGTGTGTGTGTGTGTGTGTGTGTGTGTGTGTGTGTGTCACATACGCTGGTGTAACTGTCTGTTTGTGTGTGTGTGTATGTTTGCGTGTGTGTATGTGTGTTTGCGTGTGTGTGTGTGTGTGTGTGTGTCTGTGTTTGCGTGTGTGTATGCGTGTTTGCCTGTGTGCGTGTGTTTGCATGTGTGTGTGTGTGCGTGTGTGTCGTGTGTGTGTGTGTGTGTGTGGTGTGTGTGTGTGTGTGTGTTTGCATGTGTGTGTGTGTGTGTGTGTGTGTGTGTGTGTGTGTGTGTGTGTGTGTGTGTGTGTGTGTGTGTGTGTGTGTGCGTCAGGGCACAGCTACAGCGGCGTGGGAGGGGAAGGGGGCGTCGTCATGGCAGGGGGCGTGGGAGGGGGCGTGGCAGGACAAGAACCCAGACGGCGGAGAACGTGCCACAAAGGTGAATAACCCTACAGTACAGTACAGGGGCCTATACTACAAAGCTGGCTCAGGAGTAAACCAGGTTAGGTTAAAGTAATACTGTCCCATTTTTGGAAATAAGCTTACTTTACACCTCCCCTTGAGTTAAATGATAGGGTTTTACCGTTCTCCCATTCCTTCAACCGTTCTCTGTGTATGGCAGTGCAAATGTTACCTCCAGTTAGCCGGCAGCTGGTCTCATAGGACTCAATGTTAACTGCCAGCATGGAGGTAAAATGTGCACTGCCATACCCAGAGAACAGTTGAAAGTACAGGAGAACGGTGAAAACCTATTATTTAACTCAAAGGGAGGTGTAAAATAAGCTTATTTCCAAAAATGGGTCAGTATCACTAAGTTAAGAGCAATGATTGGTTTGTCTGTTAGCTTGTCTGTCTGTTTGTCAACAGGATAACTCAAAAACTAATGAACAGATTTGGATGAAACTTTGTGGAGTTGTTGGAAATGACCAAAGGAATAAGTGATTCAATTTTGGTGGTGATCCGGATCACAAACCGGAACCAGGATTTTTTTTTTTCTTTAAAGATTCTTCACCATTGCAGGCCTATAAATCTAGACGCCCCTACTGACCGCAAATTGAATTGCGGAACAGGGCGAATTTTCACATTCCAGTTTCTAACTCCACAAAAAGAAGGAAGAAAACTTGCATAACATTATAATGTCTACTTGCTAGCCAGTTAGCAATTTGGGTTGTTGCTAATGGAAAATTGCACTGCAAACAACAAAGTAGCTAACATAGGTAGCAACTATGGTTTCGAGAAAAGCACCCCAGAACAGCTCCCTTGGGTTCTATCAAACAGCTCCCACTCCTTCTGAGTGCATTTCATTATTATTATTATAACTGGCCGTGGCTACGGGGACAGCAAAATAAGTAACAATGATGATTATCACAGTTATTACAATGATGATGATGATGATGATGATGATGATGATGATGATGAT
>NC_085873.1:51002641-51005141 GCF_034702125.1 Engraulis encrasicolus | reverse complement strand
GGTTGCCCTGACAGGTAGAACGTTGGAAAAGGCACTTTATGATCCTCCTTGGTTCTACATATCAACACAACACTCTTGATATATGATTCAGGGACGCAGGAAGTGGGGTGCTCCGGGTGCTGCAGCACCCCCCATACGGGACAACAGACGCAGCTGCACTTGTGTATTACCCTAAATTCAGATACACTTTTAGTGAGTCTTAAATATGGCCTACGTCAAATGAAAACTAAAGGTGGCTTTCACACTCTCCCTGTATCAATAGCCAGCAATGGCACGAGCTGATTTGGCGCTTAGCCTACTTCTCTCGCCGATCACAGCATAAACTCTTTGGCCGTCAGAGTGTAATCACATTCGGGAAGCAGTATGCCTGTCTGTGTGTGCGTGCGTGCTTTTGTGCGCGGGCGGGGAGACAGTACAGGGGTCCTGATCGTATGCATCTTGAGATACACCGTCGTAATTGCAAGGAAATCTAAATTGTTTGAAAGCCCGGTCACCTCTCACAAGTGCATCGCATAGCCAAGTCATGCATTTCAATTTCACACATTGTAGACTGCCCATGGAGAAGAGAGAAACTGTCACGGCAGCGCGATTTGCTCTTGAATTCACGCCCTCCCTCACCTCCACATTAGGTGCGCGTTTCCCTTCCTCAAGAAGAACTTAATAATTTTGAAGTGAAATGTTAAACAAAAAAAAGGTAAAATCTAGTCATCCTTGGTTAGGCTACATAAAACATGAAGAAGTTAGTCCGATGGGATCCGCCATTCTTCATCCTAAAATGTATTAGAATGCAGAAAATTGCATCTAAAAAACACATTTTTTTTCTGAGAGAGGACTCCCAGACCCTCAGCCGACCACAGCACCCCCTGGTCAAAATGGGTTCCTGCGTCCCTGATATGATTCGGCCAAGAGTTCTGTAAGGTTCTCTTCTGAGCTCAGGCGACATTGGAGAAAGTGTCTTTATGTTTGATGGCTGTAGGTCTACCTTGTGTTTTTCATTTATTTTATACTTGTCTGTCTCTTATTTAACCTTTTGTAATTTGTATATGTATGATATGGACCATTGTGTCTGTCACAAATACACATAATATGATGTGATAGTGCTTCTAAGCATCAAATGAGATGTATTTCAGAGATTGTGGGGTATCGAACCGTAATTCAAACATTGTGATATGAACCAAATCGTGAGTTGAGTGTATCGTTACAGCCCTAATCGATGTGTATCCATGTATCGATCCAAGGGCCGACAATCAAATCGATTCATGTAATATCGTGGGGCATTCTTAAAGGGACACTGTGTGAGATTTTTAGTTGTTTATTTCCAGAATTCATGCTGCCCATTCACTAATGTTACCTTTTTCATGAATACTTACCACCAGCATCAAATTCTAAGTATTCATTATGACTGGTAAAATTGCATTTTTCATACATGAAAAGACGGATCTTCTAGCCTGATAAACCAGACTAAATGTGGATGTCTAATTTAGTCTGGCCTCGATGCATAATACATCCGAAGATTGTTGATGAGAACAACCTTCCCTCAAAACCCTGCCCTCTTTGATTCAAAACACATCTTTGTGTTGTAATTGGTTTGCCAGATTCTTGGCATTCTGGCTTCATTGAATCATTATGCGAGGCCAGACCCACCCGTAGACAAAACATTTTGCCGTCCAGCGGGTGGCGCTGGTTCACCAGGCTACGGATCTTCTCCATTGTCTGCCATTTTGAATTTCCAAAAAATAGCCATTTTTAGCTGCAAAAATGACTGTACTCTGACCATACTAGAATTTTAGTTTTTATTACTTCGTAAACTTTCATGTAAAGACCACAATTGGCAATAGGCAGCCCAGTTTCAATGAGCAGCATAGTTGCAGTACCCTTTTTGACCATTTCTTGCACAGTGTCCCTTTAAGTATTGAAAATAATCAAATCGCTGGCCCTTGCTCCATAACATAGTAGAAGTGGACACATAATTAATTGGAAAAAAATCGAATCGAATCACATCGTATCGTATCTGCATTCTTAAGTATAGAAAATAATCGACTCGCTGGCCCCTGCCCAATGCCCTAGCTCCATAACATTAATAGAAGTGGAAACATAATTAGAAAAAAAAATCGAATCGAACCGAATCTCATCGCATTGTATCATATCGGCTTCCTTCAGTATTGAAAATAATTGAATCGCTGCCTTAGGGCAATGTTTCCCAACCTTTTTTGTCTTGTGCACCCCCAAGCCTTTTCATTGTGCCATGAGTAGCCCCTAAGTCAAGTTCTATATCGCTTTCTCCATCCCAATGTAATTAAGCTCCATATGTTTGTTAAAATTACATTTTTCCAAGTACCCCCTGCAGTGTGCTCGCGTACCCCTAGTGGTACACGTACCCCTGGTTGGGAAACACTGCCTTAGGGAATGCATATCGAATCGTATCGTGATGGAGGCTGTGATTTACACCCCTACTGACCTGTGTCACCACCACGCCCACACTGTTGCTGCTGCTGCTGCC
>NC_085873.1:50995141-50997641 GCF_034702125.1 Engraulis encrasicolus | reverse complement strand
GTTACTGCGTTCTAAGATTGTAGGGCAGTGTAGCCTATGTGGCTTTGGGAGGGAGGTTTAGGCCTATGTTCTACGCCGAAAGTCTGCAAGTTGGCATTCGTATAGCAGTTTTTTGTTTTCTGGCTTTGTGCACTTTAAAGGACAAGCTTGACATTTCATTATGCGGTACGTAGGCCTAATTCCATTCTTCACCGTTATCTGCTATTCTGTTCTATCAACCATCACAGCATCTAATCAATCAATCAATCAATCAATCAATCAATCAATCAATCAATCAATCAATCAATCAATCAATCAATCAATCAATCACCAATCAATGATGAATGTATTATAGCACACCATCCCAACTATAGGGATCCCTGATTACTCAATTGCATTCTCTCTCTCTCTCTCTCTCTCTCTCTCTCTCTCTCTCTCTCTCACACACACACACACACACACACACGACACGTTTAGCACTAGCCTACTGCCTGCATTACTGCAGCAGTGCCATTCTAAAACATTATTCTATTCTGTTCTATCAACCACAGCATCTAATACAGTGGTTCCCAACCTATGGGTCGGGACCCACCTTATGGGTCGCCAAAGATCCACAGGGGGTCGCGGAGCCCTCTTGATTTTAAGGGGTTTCATTTTAAATATATATAGCCCATGTTGAATAAAAGACAAAGCATTTAACTAATAAATGCATAGAAGCAACAAATTGTAAGTGCTACATTAAACATTTATTCTATATTTGACCAAAGACGAATTGAGGAATAAAATAACTAAAATTAGTTTTCGCAGGAAACAGAGGGCATCTTGTGACTCCGTCTCGTGCGGGCGCTCGCGTGGTTGGGTCACCAAAGCTTACAATAGTAAACACATGGGTCCCTTAAGAAAAAGCTTGGGAACCACTGATCTAATCAACCAGTCAGTCAATCAATAAATCAATCAATGTAGGTGTATAGCACACCATCTCAATTATAGGGATTACTCAATTGCTCTCTCTCTCTCTCACACACACACACACACACACACACACACACACACACACACACACACACACACACACACACACACACACACACACACAATGTTTAGCATCATCATCACTGCAGCAGCATCATTTAACACAATAGATTAACCGTCACTATAATAGGCTACTTGCAGTAGTAGTTAGTTGCCCTTCTACGCTGTATGCACAGTGAATCAGGCTGCATCACAGAGCGGAACCCACCCCCTCTCCCTCTCTCCCCTCCTCCCAGCCGGGGAAGCTTTGCCTAGTAACCACACCACAACAAATGGCCGCTACTCTCTCTCTCACACACACACACACACACACACACACACACACACGTTATCACCATCATCCATCCATAGGCTACTACATGCGGTAGGCCTATATACGGATCATTTCATTTGAACATCGCCCTTAGCACCCAACGCCAAGCAGACATTCCCAGCTAGATGGTTGTTGTGCCCTTATCGTTGACGCTGCCATCTCAGCAGCTGGTACGCTCCTCTTTTTTTACAGCATCTTAAGTGACGGGCCGGGCAACCGTGCAACCAACAAGGGGTGCACCCCTCCACAGCTGTCATGTCATCTGTTGTAGTGACTGTCACTAGGCAGGATGACGCGACAACAGGTCAAGGAAACGGTAACCTACTGATTGATTGATTGATAGATCGATTCCACCGCCACCACGCGTCTGATTGACAGACAAACTGCTGCTGCTGCCTAGCTCTCTGACCAGCTGCAACCTGACAACCCTGCCGCTTGTTACATATGTGTGAGATGCATTGCAAACGGTACAGTACAGTAGACACAGCTAGCATCATCCTCCCCGCCATTTTGTGCAACCTGCCATGCATTTGGCATCGCAACAACACCATTCTGGTTCTGAAAGGCTGCTAAATGCAGCTAGACGGGTGCTGGAGGCGAGCATGACGGCCAATCGCTGCAGCGAGCCTAGACGCTGCTGCCGACATCTGGACGCAGAGCTCAGCTAGCTTGCTACCTGCTAGCACACTGGCTGCCAATGGCTACGAACACATAGGAACACACATAACAACAGCGATCCTCACAGACATTTTCTTCTCCAAACGTAAAAAAAAAATGTCTGATGACGTAATTATTTAAGACTTTCACCTCGTATTCCGAGAGATTTTCCAAGTGGTGTTTTTGGCTTTTTTATTTTTTTCGTTCAAGGTTTTTCGTGCGGTTGTTGTTGTTGTTGACTCCCGTTGCTGGGGTTCTTGTCGCCAGGGCTACCGTGGCTATGGCGCTTCTTCCTCACCGGGGCAACTGTTGCTACCCACCCGCGCTACTCCCCGCCTCCCTGCCGAGCTCTGGTTGGTTGTTGCAGACTGGCTCTGGCTCTGAAGCGCCAAGTTGATAGGCTGGCTGACGCTGTCAGTCTATTGTGGAGGATGCGGTTCGGTACAGCCCAGTCCGTTCTGTCTGTAATGAAATGTCCCCCGAAACATAAGCCGTTTATGAGAGCAAGGTCTTTTGCCA